>NC_053025.1:347288276-347588276 GCF_003073215.2 Triticum urartu
TGGCAACCTTTGCCTGATGCCTCGGTACTCCGCGGCTGCGCTTGCCCCCTTTGCAGCAAAGAGGAAAGGAGGACGCTGCGCGGGCTGGCATCCGCCTGGCGCCCTGAGTTGTCATGGCTTGCGTCATGGGCACCTCGTGAGGTACCCCGCCTTGATCCCTCCGCCTCCTCGTGAGCCAGCCTGACGAGGCCGTGCCTAAGGAAGCTTCGCGTCGTCCACCCCGCGAGGCTTGGCCCCTCGCGAGGGTCTTGGGTTTGTGTTGGTCAAGATGGGCCGTGGTGGGCCTCCCTTTGAGCCACGCCGCAGGCCGCAGGCAGGCAAGTCTGGGGACCCCCGTTCCCAGAACACCGACACGCGCTTCTTCATCAACCAGCTGCCGGCCCCTGGTCCAAGCGGGCTCTGGCTGCAGGAGGACGGTTGTTGCAGTAGGGCTTCCTAGGTCGCAGTTGAAGTCTCCGCCATGGGCAACATAGTTCTGGCCCGCGGTTGGCAGACGTTCACCCGCGCGCGCGACCTATGCAAGCAGTGCACCCTCCACTTCAAGTATGACGGTGATGCGACCCTCTACGTCAGGGTGTTTAGGGAAGATGGTAACCGCGCCGGGTGCTGCCCCAAGACGAACAATGGCGAGGAGGTGCTCGGTCTCGGCGATTGCCGGGACGAGGGTGAGCCCACCGGCCGCGCCTCGTCCAGCTACGGTGGCTCTTCTCTTGGCGAAAGCTCCAGCAGTGGTGGCTACGACCAGCCGCCGCGCCCGCTTCAAAGGTGGTAGATGGTCATCTCATCGCCATGCCTCCGTGAAGCGCAAGGAGGGATCCGGCTAAGCTCGGGACATCGCTGGAGGCTTGCCCCCGTGGTTCATTGCAACGCCGCTTTTGTTTTGTTCCTCTTTTCTTTCCTACATCAAAAATGAAACCAGTATGGGCCCGAAGGGGCGTGTATCGAACTGTGATTCCTCAATCATTATGCTATGCTTGTTATTTCTGTGCTGTGTCGTTATTTCGTGCGGAGATATCTTAGCCTGGCGCGTTCGGGGCAGCCTCTTCTTCACGAGGCACTTTGTCTCCTCATGCCCGTATTGGCATAGTGGTTGCTCAGGAACTGCAAAAAACTTGTTAGGAAGCTCGCTAGGAGACTTATCGTTCACCCGAGCCTTGACCCAGCGCTTCATATGGCGGTACCCAAGGGGCATGGATTAGGAGAGATGTGTCGGTTCTGGGCTCGAACGAGGGTGCCTCACGAGAAGTCAGCCCGAAGGCAGACAGAAGGACCAACGCAGGAAGAAGAAACCATCGCGAAGGCACCGGCCTAGCCCCTTCGCGAGGTATGCGAGAGAGAGAGAACACAAGCGAACTTGATTCGGAAAAGGCGGTAACAGGCGACGAAACCAAATCAGCAAGGGACATCAGAAGCAAACTTTGATTAAGAGAAGGCGAGCCAACTACGGAAAGCAAATGAAAAGCCGCGTCCGGCACCTAGTCTGGTCTTCAACGTCTTCTCACCAGCGCGGAGCTAAGTACTACCACTAGGCGTGGGAGGGAGCCCCCGAGGCCTGAGGGCGGCTCTCCGGAGACTCCGGGGAGTGTGCAGCCCCACTCATTATTATGTGAGAGTGTCACGGGCGGCGATTCTTCACAGGCACCGGGCCTTCTTCAGAGGCACTGAGCCTTTCTTCACAGGCACGGGGCCTTGCTTCACAGGCACGGGGCCTTGCTTCACAGGCACGGGGCCTTGCTTCACATGCACTAGCCCTTGCTTCATGGGTAGAACTTTCGGAGGTGCTGGATATTCCAGGAGTTCTGGACGGGCACCCCGTCCTGCATCTCCAAGCGCGCGGCGCCAGGCCTGGAGATATGGGCGACCCTGAACGGGCCCTCCAACATGGGTGAGAGCTTGTGCAACCCTTCCCTGGAGAGGACCCGCCTTAGGACGAGGTCGCCTGCCTCGAGCGTCCTGGAGTGGATGTTGCGGCAGTGGTACCACCGCAACGCCTGCTGGTACCTTGCCACCCTCAATGCAGCTTCGCCGCGTCGTTCCTCCCCCAGTATGAGGTCCATCCCCTGCGTGGCATCCTGCTGCATTTCATCAAATGTCAGGACCCGTGCGGAGCAATGCTTGACCTCGTGAGGGAGGACCGCTTCGGCTCCGTAGACAAGGAAGAATGGGGTCTCGCCCGTCGGCTTCGTGGCGGTGGTGCGGATGGACGACAGCACGGACTGGAGCTCATCGTGCCAGCCCCTGCCGCAGGCCACGAGCTTCTTCTTGAAGGTCCTGGTCTTGAGGCTTCTCAAGACCTCCGCGTTGGCACGTTCAGCCTGGCCATTGCTCCTAGGGTGTGCCACCGAAGAGTAGCAGATCTGCGTTCCAAGGTTAGCACAATATGTTTTGAAGAGGTTACTGGTGAACTGCGAGTCGCTGTCGGTGATGATGCGGTTGGGGACCCCGAAACGGCTCACGAGGCCCTTGATGAACTAAACCACGGAACCAGCTGGGATGGTGCGGACGGCTTCCACTTCCGCCCACTTGGTGAACTTGTCAATGGCGACGTAGAGGTAGCGGTAGCCTCCTGGCGCTCGAGGGAATGGGCCCAAGATATCCAGCCCCCAGACCTCGAACGGCCATGTGAGCGGTATAGTCTAGAGGTCCTGAGCTGGCTGATGGATCTGCTTGGAGTTGAACTGTCAAGCTTCGCAGGACTTCACCAGCTCAGCTGCGTCATTGACGCCGTGGGCTAGTAGAATCCACTGCGGAACACCTTGCCGACGAGACTCCGTGACGACGAGTGGTGTCCTCAGTCCCCGCCGTGTATGTCAATCAGCAACTCCTTCCCCTGGTCCCTGGAAATGCAACGCAACGAAACATCATTTGGTCACTTCCTGTACAACTCACCGTCCTGGATGTAGTATGCCGCGGCTTGCCGGGCTATGCGCTTCGCCTCCTCTTCCTTCTCCGGTAGCGCCCCTTGCATCAGATATTCCTTGAATTCCTTGGTCGAGCATCCCTCTTGAGGCTCGAGCGCCAAGAGCAAGCAAGCCCCTGAGGTTGGGCCATAAGCTGGGGCTCCCGTGGCAGGGGGTTGTGGGAGCTCTTCCCGAGGCCATGCCGTGCTTGAAAGTGGTGGCGTCGCTGATGACTTGAAGAGCCGCTCCTTGGAGACGCCAGTCTATTGGGGCTGCCACTTGGATGCCCTCCCGGCGTTGTCGTCGGCTTCCTTTTTGGTGCCACGGGGCACATGCCGCACCTCCATGCCTAGGATGCTTTTCCATCTTATGTACTTCCGTGAGGTACGCCTCCATGTGCTCGTCCTTTGGCTCGTACACTTTGTTGGAGAAGTTGACGAGGAGCTGTGAGTCGCCCCTAACGGTGAGGCGCTTCACCCCTAGAGCTGCCGCGACCTTCAAGCCAGCTATCAGGCCTTCGTATTCTATGATGTTCTTGGAGACCTTCTCGCCCTGCTAAAAGCAGAGTTGCACAGCGTAGTAGAGCTTGTCCTGCGTGGGTGAGATGAGCACCGCTCCAGCCCCCGCACCCTGGTGCACAAAGGGACCATCGAAATACATGACCCATCCGTCTGCCGCCTCACTTCCTGGCGAGGTGGGCCGGTCCTCGCCTGCTTCCAGTGCCGGGGCATCCGTCCATTCCGCCACAAAGTCAGCGAGTGCGGCTCCCTTGATGACCCTAGTGGTGCTGAACTCCAACTGGAATGCCTGCAACTCGATGTTCCACTCGGCGACCCTTCCAACAGAGTTGGGGCTGCTGAGCACCCTCTCCAACGGGTAGGCCGAGACGACTTTGATGGGGGTGGCCCTGGAAGTAGTGCCGTAACTTGCGCGAGGTCACCAGGAGTGCGAGCAGGAGCTTCTAAGGCATGGGATAACGTGCCCTCGCGTCCCACAACACCGTGCTGACAAAGTACACTGGGTGCTCGACGAGGACCGGCGTGTTGGTGAGGCTCGTGTCCTGTGCAAGCTGGGGTGCATCCTGAGGTGGTGGGACCTCTGGCACCTGGTCGCTTGCGGGAATCTCTATGGTGTCATCCTGCCGAGCTTGATCTTCTGTTGCTGCTGCTATGGCTCTTGCTATGCCTTCCTGATCTTGCGTCATCTCAGCTGGAGACGTAGCTTGGCACGGCACACTCTTGGCCTAATGCTCCTCCCGAACCGCCACTAGCGCAGCGCTGGTGGACTATGGGGTGGCTGCAAGATAAAGTACTAGAGGCTCGAGAGGCCACGGTGCCACCAACACCGGTGGGCTTGTCAGGTATCTCTTGATTTCTTGGAAGGCTCGGTCGACCTCCGGAGTCCACTCGAACGGGCCCTTCTTCTTCATCAACTTGAAAAAGGGTAAGGCGCGCTCTCCCAGCTTGGAGATGAAGCACCCAAATGCAGTCACCCGACCAACCAACTTCTGCATTTCCTTGAGGGTCTGCGGTGGGCTATTGCCCTCAATGGCCTTGATCTTCTCCGGGTTCGCCTCGATCCCTCTATGCGACACGAGGAATCCCATCAGCTTGCCGGAAGGAACACCGAACACACACTTTTCCTGGTTAAGCCGTAGGATCACCTGGCGTAGGCTTTCGAAGGTATCCTCCAGGTCTTGGATCAAGGTTCTCGCATCCCGAGACTTCACCACATTGTCATCGACGTAGGCCTCTGTATTCCACCCGAGCTGCCGCCCTAAAGCAATGTGCATCAGCCGCTGAAAGGTCGCACCTGCGTTGCGCAGTCCGAAGGGCATATAGGTGTAGCAGTACACCCCACATGGGGTCAGGAAGGCTGTCTTCTCTACATCTTCCACCGCCATCTTGATTTGGTGATACCCTGAGAACACATCCAAGAAGCATAGTAGGTCGCACTCAGCGGTGGAGTCGACGATCTGGTCGATGCGCGGGAGAGGGAACGGATCTTGAGGGCACTCCTTGTTGAGGATGGTGAAGTCGACACACATTCGCTCTTTTCCGCCTTTCTCCGGCACCATGACTGGGTTCGCCAGCCATTCGGGGTACCTAACCTCACGAACGGCACCCGCCGTCTCCAACTTGCGGGTCTCTTGGACGATGAAGGCCTGCTTCTCCGTGGACTGCCGCCTTGCTTGCTGCTTCACAGGGCGCACATTGGGGCACACCCTTAAGTGGTGCTGAATCACCTCTCTCGTGACCCCCACCAGCTGATTGGGCTCCCACGCGAATATGTCCTTGTTCGCGCGCAAGAACTTTACCAATGCTTCCTCTTGGCTGGGGTTGAGGCCAGCACCTATGGTGAAGGTGGCTCCTGAGGAGCCGTCCTCGTCGACCGGCACCTACTTTGTCTCTGCCTTGTCTTGGGTGAACAACTGCTTCTTCTTGGTTGGCGCGGCCTCCTTGGCCTCGGGGGCACCGGTGCCGACGGCCTGCGCCGCCGCAGCGGTCCTGAAGGCAAGTTTGAGCGCCGTCACAGCCTCCTTGGTGTCCCCCTTGATGGTTAGGACACCTTTGCTTCCTGACATTTTCATAAGGTTCTAGGCTGGATGAGTCGCCACCATGAACTGGGCTAGAGCTGGGTACCCTAGGATGCCCTTGTACGGGAGGCTGATGCGGGAGATGTTGAAGTTAACCCGCTCGGTGCGGTAGTTGTCGTGCGTGCCAAAGGTTACGGGAAGGCGGATCTGCCCAGGGAGTGGGCAGCGCCACCACCAACTCCTGAGAAAGGCTTGCTGAGGCTGAGTCGCTTGAGCGGCACGTCCAGAAGGCTGAAGGCCTCCATGGAGAGCAAGTTGAGGCCAGCGCCGCCATAGATGAGGGTCTTAGTGACGGCCACGTTGTAGATGGTGGGCGTGTAGAGCATCGGAAGCATGCCCGAGCCGGTGGTGGGTGATGGGGTGGTCTTCTGAGTTGAAGGTGAGGTCGGCCTCAGGCGCGGCCCAGCCCGGCGGAGCCCCCGAGCACGTGGAAGCGGCGCCGATCTGGCGGAGGAATGGCTTGATGTGGCGCTCTGAAGGCGGCGCCTGTGAGCCGCCTAGCAGGGCCGCAACCGCGTGGTGCGCCGGTGTAGTGTAGCACAATGTGAAGAGGTCGCAGAGCTCCTCCCAAGACGCCACCGTGGATCCGGGAAGGTTGAGCAGCCAGGCGCGCGGCTCGTCGGCGAGGGCCATGGGAAGCCAGTCGGCCATGACCTTGTCATCACCCCGGCTTCAAGGACGGCCTCCTCGTACGCCAGCAGGAAAACTGATGGGTCCGCCACGCCGTCGTAGCGCGGCGGCATCTCCGGCTTGAACATGGGCGACCACTGCACCTGCCGCAGGGCGGGGCCAGGGCTCGAAGCCCCCTGGCCCCGTCGTCAACGCTGGTCGATGGAGTCGGCGGCAGGGCGCCTGCCATGTGGGCGGAGCGCGGTGTCGACGGAGCGCAGATCGACGAAAGAGAAGCTACGGCGTACCCCTACCTGGCGCACCAAATGTCAGATCACGGGTTCCGACCAACCCTTGAGGTTCAAACACTGGGCTGCGTGCGAAGGTTTTCTCCCTATCGATCCACGCCCTAGCTCTCTAAGTTCTCGCAGATGAACTCGACGAACTCAAAAGACAAAGAGACAAGATTTATACTGGTTCGGGCCACCGTTGTGGTGTAATACCCTACTCTAGTGTGGTGGTGGATTGCCTCTTGGGCTGATGATGAACAGTACAAGGGGAAGAACAGCCCTCTGAGGTTGAGGTGTTCTTGTGCTTGGTGAACTTGTGTTGGTGAGATGATCTTAGATCCGCTCTCGACTTGTGATGTGGTCGGTCCTCCCTCCCCCTACTGTGGTGGCTAGTTCTACTTATATAGGCCCTGGTCCTCTCCCCAAATATTGAGCGGGAAGGGAGCCAACAACGGCCAATTCAAAAGGGGATAGCTAGTACAAGTTATCCTAACAAAAGGTGGTCTTCGCCTGCCAAAGGTTCTGGTGATGACGCCGTCTTGGGATCCATGGTGACCTCCGTCCTGCCGTCCTTCTAGTATTGGTATTGTTGCACCAATATGGAAACCTTTGCTTGATGCCTCGGTACTCCGCAACTGTGCTTGCCCCCTTGATACCAAAGGGGAAACAAGGACACTGCGTGCGCTGGTGCCTGCCTGGTGCCCGCCTGGTCATGGCTCACGTCACGAGGACCCCGCGAGGATTTCCCTGCCTTGATCTCTCCGCCCCTCCTGAGCCTGCCCGGCGAGGCCGCTCCCGAGGAGGTCTTGCGCCGTCTGCCTCGCGATGCTTGGCCCCTCACGAGGGTCTTGAATGCCTTGTCGATGAAGATGGGCCGTACAGACGTGCCAGCCACGCCACGCCGTGGGCCGCAGGCAGGCAAGTCTGGGGACCCCCGTTCCCAGAATGCCGAAAGCGCCCTCACGAGGCTAGTCCTGCCAGTGGTCCTCGCGGGGCCGGTCGTGCCACTACTGGCGGGGCCCGCGTTCATCCCAGCGTCCCCCACTTTGTCCTCCTCCTCGGCCGTAACCCCGGTCGTTGCTCTCGGGGCACCGACCGAAGCGTCCATCTCGAATGGCTCTGAGCTCTTAGTAGTCGTTAGTGTTGTGGCTGTGTACGTTGTGTAACGCGCAGAACAGGCGGCTGCTCTCAGACGATTCGGGGTGGTCTCGGCCGCGCTTCGAGTCCGGCTCTGCCGCGAGCACGGATACTCGCTTGCGCTTCACATCCTTGGCCTTGGCTTTCTTCTCTTCGGGGTCAGCAGCAGGGAGCTCGAGGAGGGAGAGGCGCCCCTCCTCAGCTCTTGCACACTTGATCGCCATGTTGAACATCTCCAGCGCTGAGCATAGCTCTTCATGGATGGTGAGCTCCTCCTTCATCTTGATGTCACGGATGCCATCGGAGAATGCAGAGATGTTGAGCTCGTCTGTCACCTTGGGGATCTTGAGGCGGACGCTGTTGAAGCGGTAGATGTACTTTTGCAGGGTTTCCCCTGGTTGCTGCTTGATGCATCGCAGGTCGCCTTCGGCTGGCGGGCGGTCATGAGTACCCTGGAAGTTGGTGATGGAACACTCGCACATCTCGCCCTGGAGGAGGTTGATCTCATGGGCAGGTTCAGGAGCCACGAGCGAGCACCATCCTTGAGAGCCATGGGAAACCAGTTCTCCATGACTTTCTCATCGCCGTTGGCTGCCTCGATGCTCAGTTAGTAGAGCTGGAAGAACTCCGCAGGGTCGGGGGTGCCATCGTAGCGCGGAGGAAGATCCGGCTTGAACTTGCCTGGCCAAACGACGGTGCGCAGCTCGGGAGTAAAGGCTCGGTAGCCTGCTGTGGTCACCGGAGCCCGTTGTGGCAGTGGAATCTGGTCTTGGTACCCATGCACCGCCATGGCAGGTGGCGCGCGGTCTTGACGTGGTGGTGCGGGGAGTGTGGGAGTGTTTTCTTGCGGTCGAGGGACCTCCTGGCAGCTTCTTTCTTTGTGTGCGGGCACATGACGTGGCGGATCATGCCGCGGGACCACGCGTCTTGGGGAGAGAACACGGTCTTGATGCGGAGGAGGCGGGGGAGCTCCGTGAGCCGCACGTCTCAGCGCGAGGGCGCCGTCTTGAAACTACAAAAAAATACACTTCCCTGATGATACGTGTTTGTCACAGTAGGTCACGTTTTCTGTCATGCATGTACACCCATGACAAATTTATGACAGAATCAAGATAGTCATACCTGTGCTATCGTAGAAGTGTTCCATGACACTACCAAAATTATCATCACGGGAGGGTCCACTTCCATGACAATAAATCGCGCGTCACAGAAGTGCTTTCGTCAAGGGTGACCGACACGTGGCATCCACCGTAATGGAACGCCGTTAAGCTATCGGGTCGGGTTTTGGATCCAATAACCCGTTAACAGCCCCGACCAATGGGGATTTCCCATGTGTAAAATCATCATTGGCTAGAGGAAACACGTGTCGGCTCATCGTTGGGACAGATGTCAACCACTCATTGGACGGAAGGCGCCTATGATACGTCGACACGTGGCACAACCCAATAGAGGCCCGTTCCTGTGAAAAGGCCGGCCCGTTTGACTTGGTCAAAAGCTGGCAGGCCGGCCCATGGAAAACCTGTTAACAGTCTGTTTGAATATAGCCCATTTACAGCCCGCTAACACAAGGCCCGTTATGCCCTATCCGAATTAGGCCCAGTAGTGTCATCTGGGCCATCCAATATGATTCCAGCCTGTTTTCACTTCTGGCCCATGTATGGCCCATGACGTCTTTCGGCCCATATGAGGCCCTATGTAACTCTTGGCCTACTAATGGCCTGTGGTGAAACTGGCCCGTAATGAACAGTGTATCACTTTACACCCATTAACGGCCCATGGCGAAACTAGCCCGTAAAGAACAGTGTATCACTTTATACCCATTAAAGGCCCGTTATTTCGTTGGGTCGTTTCCAAGCCCATGTTATCTTTCAGCCTTCTCAGAGCCCATTTATTCTTGGGCTCATTTCCAGCATTCGTTTACTTACGGCCCGTTACTGTCATTTTCTACTTGTGGTCCAAATTTAGCCCATGGTTACAGTCGGCCCATTTGTGGTCCGTTAATACATTGGGCCGATTTCATAGCGTCATCAAATACGGCCTATTAATGATGGCCCATTATGGTCAGCCCATGAAAGGACGATTCCAAATCTAGCCCATTTACGGCCATAATGCGGTCTGTTTCTACGGCCCGTATAAGGCCCATTGATAATACGGCCCGCAGAAGGCCCATAGTTTCTATGACCCATAGAAGGCCCATTGTTTCTACGGCCCGTAGAAGGCCCACTATTTCTACGGCCAGTAGGAGGCCCAGTGTCACTACAGTAAATATTAGCCCATGGTTATTGTGGCCTAGTTTTAAAAAATAGGTTATTGCAGCCACTAGCTAACCGCGTAAAAAGAACTGCAATGACTACAAGCACACAAATAAACAAGACAACAAGGAAATAAATAAGCAAGCAACTAACGCTAGGCTATCACGGCTATTACACATATTACATCCACTGGGCATCAAAGTTCGTCACCAGTGCAAATATAGGGAACAAAGCAGCATATCATATACACTGGTTGTCAAAGTTGGCGACCAGCGCAAATAAATGCCGCAGCAAAACAAATCCAGAACTGAAACCACTTCAGAAGATCTCAAGAAACAATATCCTGGGTACCCATAATGCTGGCAAGATGCTTAGCAAGCTTATTAACTTTCTCTTATTTGGCGCTTAAATCCTCCAGCGCTTGCTGTTGCACCAGAAAATATGCATTTGAATTCTGCAGGGACTTCCTCAGTCCTTCAGCTTCCTGTCGCAGCACATCTGATCGATGTATTTCAACTTGAAGTTGAGACTCAAGAAGACGAACTGATTCAGGCAGCGAGTTTGAAGAGCTTGTGCCAGCAGTAGTGGCCAGTAACTCGAACACTACACTAAGACAGGACTTTTGGGTTCCCTCACTGTCATCAAGATAGTTTTAATCAGCTTTCTTGGAGACCAACAGGGATGTCTCACTATCTTGAACCTTATCTGCATTACTTCCTTTACCATTGGATAAGGCAGTACTGTTCTCCAATATTTTGTCCGCATTCTAAAATAGAAACAAGCAGACACATCACATGTTTACCATGTTGTATATGAAACTCATTTTGGTAAATGAGTTCAGTAGTAAAGTGGATAGGATAACAACATGAAACAAACATATATCTATGTACCATGGTCACTTTATGGTCTATATCATTCTAGTTTTTGTTGCCAAATCAAGATAGAGACACAGTTCAAATAATATTTGTTCAAGACAAAGCAGAATAGACAGAATATAAGTGTGGGTAACTATAGAGCAATAACAAAACTTGTAATGTGCATGACATTGGAACATAACTGTTTATTCAATTGAAACTGAAATCAACATAGAGCAGGTTACAACAGCAAACCAGTTAAAGAAACAGGTTTAAAACATACCTGTTGCGCCATTGGAGTTTCATTTCCATCCTTCAAATTTGAAAATAGTTGGTATGAGAAATACAGTCATGCAAGAGCAAAGGAGTATGAACCATAGCTACAAAACCTGACCTGAGAACAAATCTTCTTCTCCTTTAAGCGTTGAGTTGGGATTCGGAGTGTTGGTCCTCGTGCTTTGGGCACTGCAGTTCCCTTACTAACAGCTCGTGTTTGGGTGCTCTGTGATGGAGAAGGTGCTGTGTCAACTGGAACTGGGTTACTATCTGTTTGGGTCGGGGTTAGAAGGGGTGTAGTTGGTTCTCTGTCCAACTGGGTAGGGGTACAATCTATGAGAGTTTGGGTTATGTGTGGTGGATCTGGTCCTTAGGCAAGTACAACCATGGTTCTATCTGCATCAACTGGTAGCACTATCTTTTCTGAAGACCGTGTTGTTACTCCCTTAGATACTGCCATCACGCTCTCCAATTCAAATGGCTGATAAACAAGAAAAGTAATTGAAAGTATAGACATTGTATGATAGACAGGTGCAATTGATAGTGGGGAATAAAAGAGGGCATGAAATAATTCATATTTATGTTGTCTAACCAAACAGGATAGCATGACACAATTTCACATTATGATGGCTAACTAAAAAAAGATGGAAAGACATAGTTCAAAATATGAGACTATGTAAACAGGATGACATGACATAACTATATAATGTGTTTATTAAATAGGTTGGCATGCCATAATTCACATACATTCACGGATAGAATGCCATAATTCAAAATATGATGACTGTAAACACTAAACAGGATGAGATGATATAACTATATGATGTCTTTATTAAATGGGTTGCCATGCCATAATTCAGATAGATGATGTGTATGTACTATGTAAACATGATGGCATGATATAATTCAAATATATGATTTATATAGTAAGCAAGTAAGCAGATGGCAATCCATATATGATGTAAAAACTAAGCAATGCAAGACAACATGCATGACATAGGTAATATAACCCTACCAAGTTTGAGCATAGACCTCAGGGGGAAAATACGACTGGTCATCAGTCTCTGAATCCTCCTCTGAGGAGCTCTCTGTAACCAGCAAGATGTCTGCTTCAGCAGGTAGCATTGTCTGCTGTGAATACCTTGTTTTCACTCCAGATACTTCCATCACCGCTTCAAATGGATGATGCACAGGAAGAGTAGTTTAATATACAAAAGTTGTCGCCAAATGGAACACGTAATACAAAAAAATGATAGCATGATATAATTCACATACATGATGATTGGCTAAACAGCATGGCATTGCATAATTCACATATATAATGCCTTTGCAACAAGATATCATTGTATAATTCACATATATAATGTCTTGCAACAAGATGGGAATGCATAATTCACATATATGGTAATTAGACACTGAACAGGTGGCATTCACACAAAGCATGTCTAAACTAATCAAATGATATAGCAATGCGAGACACCATACGCACGATATGAGGGGGAATAGGACTGTTAGAGCATACACCTCGGGGGGGGGGGGGAATAGGACTGGTCATCTGTCTCCGAATCCTCCTCTGAGGAGCTATCCATAACCAGCGAGATATGCGCTTCGTCAGATAGCATATTCTGCTCTGAAGAGGTTGTTTTCACTCCAGAATTTGCCATCACCATGTCAAATGGCTGATGCACACGAAGAGCAATTGAATGTAATAACATTGTTGACAAATGTAATATGTAACGCAAAAAGGATGGCCTGATATAATTTACATATAAGATGACTGGCTAAGCAGGATGGCATTGCAAAATTCACATATATGATGCCTGGCTAAACAAGATGGCGTTGCATAATTCACATAAATGATGAATAAACTAAACAGATGGCATTCACACAAAGGATGTCTAAACTAAGCAGACGACATATTTGATGTATAAAGTAAGCAATGCAAGCCACCATATGCATGATATAACCAACATCAGCATGCCAAGTTAGAGCAAAGACCTCAGGGGGTAAATAGGAGTTGTCTTCTCCTTCTGAATCCCCCTCACAACAGATATCTTTCTCTCGATTACAATCTGAAATGCGTGGAGGAGGGTCTGCCTTTGCGCCTACCATGGAGCGAAGTCTGCATGAAATTTTATTGCCATGCAAGGCTCGTCTCTTTTGCTCTACATGTTCAGTTCGATTGTTTACAATAACTGTCATGCATAGGAATTAAACATAGTGAGATTATGTAAGGAGTGCATGCAGAAATCCAGAGTGATGGTAGCCACCTATGGATAGACCCAAAACCAATAATAGCAGGCAGATAATGGCTTCAGTTAAAAAATACAGATAATGGCTTCTTTACTGTTTTTTTCCCACCCAACATGAAACTCATAGTAGACACCGGGGATTAACCAGATAGTAGATAGATACTATTGATAGCGGCCCCGATATGTACCCCACAACCATTTAAAAACTCAAGTTTGACCATTAGTTTGGCGCTGACTCAGAGTCTAATCGGTGAATAGGACGATAAAGTAGCGTGTAATATTAAGCGATGCATAACGTAAGCAGACACGAAAGAGTGCGACCTCTCTTGCGGACCCGTGTAGTCCTCGAGGTCATCTGCTCGGTTGATGATGGTAGTGCAGTTTTCATGGCTGCCAGTGGTGGGGAAGAAGATCTGAGGCGGCAAAAGACAGTCTGGAGGCCGGATCCCTGCTGTGCTGGACCCTTCTGTCGTTGGAGCAGCTGAGCTGGGGTGGACGACGGCGCAGCAGAAGCGGGAGAAACCACGCAAGGTTTTATTTGACAACTATCTATAAGAGAAGTAATTCTGTAAGGGCTCATTTGAATTGGAGGATTCCAACAATGCAGGGATAGGAAATAGACAAGAATAGGATAGGAATGCACGTGCAAAACAGAGAATTTACAAACACAGGATTTCTGCCAATCTGGGTGTTTGATTCACAACAATTGGAAGATCACAGGATGCAAAGAAGCATGGTGAGATTAAGTCAAACCACAAGAAAATGTACGGTTGTAATGCTATTATGCTACTATCTCTTAGTCTTGTGCTTCATGAATAGGAATTTGAAAGGCAGGACAAGTGAAAATTAAAATTCCTACGTTTTTTCTTTCAAGGAGACACTAAAGGAACAAATCCGTGTGCTTAGTGGACAATATATATAACATGTAGAATAAAAAAAGAGATGCAACAAGTGTACAACCTCTTTGGCGAAGCCATGTCGATCTCAACGTGATTGGGTTGGCCGGTGAGGATGCTCCGGCTGACTTGGCTGTCGGAGGAGGGGAAGAAGATCTTAGGCGTCTGGAGATGGAGCCCGAGGTACTGCTCCGCTATGATGGAGGGTTTCGTCGTTGGAGTAGCTCCGGTGAGTTGTACGACGCCGAGGCTGAAGCAGGACAAGAGAGACAACGAACAACGTTAACCTAAATGGAATTCTAATAGGATATCCAATACATGATGTAAAATACATAAACACAAAGTGCTAGATGTAAAATACATCAGCCGCTCATCTCTGAACTTAACTGTCGAAACTGAATTTAACTGTCCAAACCGAACTTAACTGTTGAAACTGAACTTAACTATCGAAACTGAATTTGGCTGTCGAAACTGAATTTTGCTGTCGAAACTGAACGCACTAGCAAGGTGAGGCTACACGTCGGTCGACTGACTTTTTCATCTCTGGTCAGTCGATTTTGCAGCCGTTGGATACGAAATCAAGGGCCTCCGGTTCATCTTCAACCTCCACCCCCTGAGCCGGCCAAATAGCAGCCCCCACCGCCCATGACCGGCGGTGCGCCGCCCCTCCCCCGCCCCCCCGAAAACACTCCCCACCTTCGGTCCACCGCCACCCCAGCCATCCCTCTAGCCCCCCCCGTCCCGAGCTTTTTCTCCGGCGATCCCCACGCCACCGCCCCACCAACGCCCCACTAACGTCAGCGACCACTGCCCCCATCCTGAACCCTAAGATAGATAGTGGGGTACCTCTCCGGCGAGCCCCCCTCCCCGCTGCGGCTGGTTCTTCCTTCACCCCGGCGGCATCGGAGTGAAGTGTAGCTAAATCGGAGCGGCATCGCAATCAAGAGCAAGAGCGAGAGCAGCAACGCGAGCAAGAGCAATAGCAAGAGCAGACCAGGCAGGGGACCGAGAGCAAGAGCAGAGCAGCAGCGCGAGCGAGAGCTAAAGCAGCAGCAGGTCCTACTGATGTGGACGTCGCCGCCGAGGGAGAGACGCCATGGAGGAAGTGGCCGGCGACGCCGCCGTGGATGGAGCCACGCCGTGTCGGCTTGGGACCGAGCGCCGCAGCACCGTGAGATCGAATCAAGAAGAAAATGGGGCTATTAGTGTACAACCTCTTTGGTGGCGCCGATTAGGCCGCAGCTTCATCCGAGGAAACAGTGATGATAATGCTCTTCCGGTGGTGCAGGTGAAGACCGCGGTGTGGGAATGGAGGTGGCACGAAAGATGAGGGGAACATCGGGGCAGCTCCTTGGAGGTGGAGGATGTGGTGGCTGAATCCGCGGGACGATGAGATCGACGACGGATCCTCATCCGGTACGGTGGATGAGGGACATCGAGATGTTGCTATGGATGACGTCGTCGGGGAAGAGGCTCCGGCTAGGTGGCGGATGGAGCAGGGTGTGGGGTTTCGTCGCGGGTTTTCGCGGCCTCGGTGTACGAATGGGTGGGCGGATGGGATGGCAGTGGGGAACCATGGCTTAGAGACGTGCTTGTCCGAAATGTGGGGTAAGTTACGAAAGTACCCCCACCGTTTTGAGGTGGTTCTTTCGGTTCAGGGGTACCACGGGCATTTCACGTGTCGGGATTTCATAGGAGGTGGGATTTTTCGCGTGCGTTGTAATTTCGGAATAGCAAGGCGCGGGTTGAGATGGAGGGAGTTGTCAGAGCAAAACGACACAAAGATATATCTTAAATATTTTAGGCTAACAAGGCGCGGGTTGATATTTCTTGACAAATCTAACGTGTACTGTACCAAATCAATGCACCCTACAAATGTCATTCAAAACTTTGAATTCATGTTATGTTCAATTAAAATATTTCGCTACGTGTATAATGCATGCAACCTACTACTCAAACGAACGTTTTAGTGCATTCTAAACGTATATACTACCGCTTCAATATGAACTAAATTTGAATTCGTTTCTCTATTTGAATAAGATCTACAACAATGATTGTTGTGAAGTCAAAGCATTTGAATTCGTTTCTATGTTTTAATAAGATCTACAATCATCATTATTGTCAAGTTAAACCACCACATGATTAGTCTCGAGTTACATATGAACTATGTGTACTATATGAACTCGAACTAGATTTTTTGAATCCACTTTATTTTGATTTCAAATCACATTACATTTCTAGATCTAGCTAGATCTTCATAATCTAAACCATGTCTCATATGTATAATGTGTTTATCCATTATGTATGGTGCCCCGCCCCCTACGCCTACAAGTATTTAGATGTGAGTTGCAAACACCACACATTACCACAAATTCAAATAAAATGTGAGAATGTTCGATATATAGTATTGTTTAGATTGTTCGATATTTAGTTATAAGCTGCAAACGTCACACATTATCAAAAATTCAAATAAAATGTGAGATTGTTTGATGTATAGTATGGTTTAGATTGTTCGGCATTTAGCTGTGAGTTGCAAACGCCATGCATTATCACATTATGGTATAACATGTGCACAACACGTGTATCACCGCTATATTCATGCATGCAATGTTTAAAAAACTATGATCTCCTATTCAAATATATGAATCTGCTTTCATATCAAATTATGATCTTTGTTAGTCTCTTACACCCACACAATCCTCTAACCTTTGTAGCTACTACTAACTTTCTCTCGTGCATGCACACGCCCTCCTCGCCCTCCCCCTCCCTCGGCATTTTATCCACCGGGCACATTCATTTTTTTTCTTTAGGTCGTTCTCCCAGAGTCTCCACAACTCCTTTCCGACACACACCGATCGATAAACCTCTCCAGCGATGTCTGCCTACAACATACAAACACACCTTGAATCTCCTCCTTTATGTGTCCTTGCCTCATGTCTCTCATACGGTCAGACACACGTGTAAACTCTCGCCCCTCTTTTCATCGCTCTCACAACCGCACACTCCTCCCCCTATCTAGCTAGTAGTTGGGCCTCTCGCACCACCTCCTAGCTCCATTCTCTCTATTTATCCGTCTCGCTGGGCCTTATTTGCCTCTAACAAATGGACGTACACCGACCGATCTCTCGCTATACATATAGCTAGCTAGGTCCTTATAACTCGTTTTTACCCACACGTCAATTGATCTTACCTCATTACTTGTGTCTCTCCCTTCCTCCGACAAACAACAATTGATCTACCGATCTAGTTAGGTTTGCTTACCAAACACATGGTTCCCCTTCATCATCCATGGACGCGTCCCGACAGATCTATCACGCACAAGCACACACAGAAACACATCCCCACTCTTATTGATAACATTGCAGTTCCACCCTCAGTTTTTCTAGTAGGCCTCTCCCACCATCTTCGAGAAGCAACTCCATCACCCATCCAGCACTCTACCCCTCTCCCTCCCTCTCCCTCCCTCTCTCTCTCCTCTCTCTCTCCCATCATAGTTCCCGTCCTTCAGTTATGTATGGATGTCGACCGATCTCCCTCAAGACATAGCTGGGTCTCTCCTTCTCAACACATATACGAGTCGTTCTACCTCTATAGTTAGGCCTCTGCCTACCCCTCCCACCACCTCCTCCCCCGCACACACACTGATAGATCGAGCGCTCTAGTTATGTCTCCCTGCCACGCACAAATTGACGTGTGCCCTCTAACGATCCGGTAGGCCAGCCGCCCTATATCTTTGATTTGTACGCACACGCAATTTCGATGGCTCTCTTCATCAATCTCGCACCCACCCACTTGATCCTGTCTTCGACTCTATCGATAGCTATGACCCCTCCATCTCTTCTCGTGGATTGCCCGACCCTCTATGTATGATATGGATAGGCCTCCATTTCACACACATTGCATGCAAAATTTTGTTTGAGATGTCATCAACACATATTCCTGAAGGAAATATGCCCTTGAGGCAATAATAAAGTTATTATTTATTTCCTTATATCATGATAAAAGTTTATTATTCATGCTAGAATTGTATTAACCGGAAACATAATACATGTGTGAATACATAGACAAACAGAGTGTCACTAGTATGCCTCTACTTGACTAGCTCGTTAATCAAAGATGGTTATGTTTCCTAACCATGGACAAAGAGTTGTTATTTGATTAACAGGATCACATTATTAGTTGAATGATCTGATTGACATGACCCATTCCATTAGCTTAGCACCCGATCGTTTAGTATGTTGCTATTGCTTTCTTCATGACTTATACATGTTCCTATGACTATGAGATTATGCAACTCCCGTTTGCCAGAGGAACACTTTGTGTGCTACCAAACATCACAACGTAACTGGGTGATTATAAAGGAGCTCTACAGGTGTCTCCAAAGGTACATGTTGGGTTGGCGTATTTCGAGATTAGGATTTGTCACTCTGATTGTCGGAGAGGTATCTCTGGGCCCTCTCGGTAATGCACATCACTTAAGCCTTGCAAGCATTGCAACTAATGAGTTAGTTGCGGGATGATGTATTACAGAACGAGTAAAGGGACTTGCCGGTAACGAGATTGAACTAGGTATTGAGATACCGACGATCGAACCTCGGGCAAGTAACATACCGATGACAAAGGGAACGACGTATGTTGTTATGCGGTCTGACCGATAAAGATCTTCGTAGAATATGTAGGAGCCAATATGAGCATCCAGGTTCCATTATTGGTTATTGACCGGAGACGTGTCTCGGTCATGTCTACATTGTTCTCGAACCCGTAGGGTCCGCACGCTTAAGGTTTCGATGATAGTTATATTATGAGTTTATGAGTTTTGATGTACCGAAGTTAGTTCGGAGTCCCGGATGTGATCACGGACATGACGAGGAGTCTCGAAAAGGTCGAGACATAAAGATTGATATATTGGATGGCTATATTCGGACACCGGAAGTGTTCCGGGTGATTTCGGAGAAAACCGGAGAGCCGGAGGGTTACCGGAACCCCCCCGGGAGAAGTAATGGGCCATATGGGCCTTAGTGGAGAGAGAGGGGCAGCCAAAGGTGGGCTGCGCGCCTCCTCCCCCCCTGGTCCGAATTGGACTAGGAGAGGGGGGGGTGGCGGCGCCCCCCTTTCCCTCTCCCTCCCCACTTCCTTCCCCCTCCTAGTAGGAGTCCTACTCCTACTAGGAGGAGGACTCCTCCTTGGCGTGCCTATAGGGCCGGCCGGCCTCCTCCCCTTGCTCCTTTATATACGGGGGCAGGGGCACCCCTAGACACACAAGTTGATCCACGTGATCATATTCTTAGCCGTGTGCGGTGCCCCCTTCCACCATAGTCCTCGATAATATTGTAGCGGTGCTTAGGCGAAGCCCTGCGACGGTAGTACATCAAGATCATCACCACACCGTTGTGCTGACGGAACTCTTCCCTGACACTTCGCTCGATCGGAGTCAGGGGATCGTCATCGAGCTGAACATGTGCTAGAACTCGGAGGTGCCGTAGTTTCGGTGCTTGATCGGTTGGGCCGTGGAGACGTACGACTACATCAACCAAGTTAATGCTTCCATTGTCGATCTAAAAGGGTACGTAGATCACACTCTCCCCCTCTCGTTGCTATGCATCACCATGATCTTGCGTGTGCGTAGTAAATTTTTTGAAATTACTACGTTCCCCAACAATTCCCACAAATAATTCACGAAATCAACCCCCCCCCCCCCCCCCCCCCAAAACAAAAAACACTCACGAATGCGGTTTGTATCTCTCACACACACCCACGTAGGTGGGGGACGTGCACGAAGAGAAGAGGTGCATGCACGGTGCACGTACTCCCGTCTCTTTCCCAACCACACCCGCACGGGTACACGGTGGAGCTCATTTCTGTACGAAAAAGGTAGCCCACATGGTAATTTGGCACGTGTACTGGTTGTCCACTTGGTGGAGGGAGGATCGTCTACCACGGGTGAACAAACGAATTGTGACTTGACGTGTTATGTTAAAAAAAGAGGCAAACCATGTGGGGCCTACCTTAGAGGCAAGGCTCTATACACTGGAGTACTTTTGATGTGTCCCCTCAACTCGCAGAACGAGGAGAAGCTTTCTTAGTACGCCGTCTCCCCCGCCCACGGGCGCGGTGGCTCGCAGGATGAGGTGAAGCTTGCTTACTACGCCTTACGCCCGCTCCCTCGCCCATGCGCGCGGTGGCTCGCAGGACGAGGAGAAATATTTACTACTCCCTCCATTTACTCCTCGTCCCTACTACCTTGGTTATAGAGATTATATCATATTGTTTGTAATATATATGTCCTTTAGTAGATTTCAATATGAACTACTAGTACATACTCCAAACACTGGTGTATATAGACGTATTTTAGAGTGTAGATTCACTCATTTTGCTCCATATGTAGCACTCTCCCTCGCCCCTCGACCCTCGCCCACGTGGTGGACGTGCAGCAATTCATTCGGTCTCATATAGCCAGAACGATATATACTGCACTACCATTATTGCTCGACTTCCCAAAGAGGCGAAGAGCCAATCGCAAGGTTAATATTTTGGAGATGCCAAGCGCAAGCTTATAGGAGAACGAGTAGTAGGTGACGCGTCATTTATAAATAAAGTTTTTTTCTTCGGTGGCACATACGCAATATGATAGGTTCATATGGAGAGAAAAGGAAACTGCTCCACTATATACATAGTCAGGATGGGCCAGCCTACACAGTTGCTTGCTGGGGTTGCTCTCTTCACACTCTCTCGCACAAAACGACTGTGGCCACATCTCTAACATCCCGGCGGATCACATCCTCTTGGGGAAGGGGTGGATGCTGAGTGTAGATGTGGTGGCCATCACCGATGGTGAAAACCCACTGTCGGCACATCCCGATCAGGGGTCCCCGCCGTTCTCTCTCACAAAGCCGGTGAGGTTGTCTTTGTCCCTTGCTCACTGCTGCAACGTGGGCAGTTGCCGCCTCCCGCCGCCGTCCTCAAGGTTGAGCTACGTCCCTCAGGTACAACTCCCTTTACAGCCGGCTTGCACCACTGCTCCAGCTGCCCACATCACTCCCTATGGATATTTCTCTACTTCTTTTCCCCGCACATACCTCTACTGGCTTCTACATATTGTATCTGTGATGAGTTTATGTCTCATCAACTAGTCCCAGTAATCTTATTCTAATAACGCTTGTTCAATTCCTTTGCCACTGGGATGCTCATCTAGATTTTGGTGAAACTGCACAAACTGATCCGATAGTCAAAAGGTTGCAAAATTCATTTATTAGGAAGCTCGAACGTTGCCAGCAAATTGAAGCCTGGTCAGGGTTCACGGTAAAAGGGGTAGGGACTGCATGGATCGTTTTTTTCTTTAGCTGCCTCTGTTCCAAAATAAGTGTCAACTTTAGTAGTAGTACAACTTTGTCCTAAAGTTTGCACAAAGTTGAGAAACTTATTTTGGAACGGAGGGAGTACATATTTGCTATGATCTGTCAATCATTGAGATGCAATAGCATGCATGTTAGTCTCCTTTGTATTTGATGAAATGTTGCAACGGGCAACCTTGGACGCAAGATACATGTAACAGAAGCTGGAAGCTTCATAGCATTGTACAAATTTATCTCACTGATAAATTACAGTACGTACTATACTAGTACTTCCTCCCTTCCTAAATATAAGTCTTTGTAGAGATTTCACCATGAACCACATGCGGCTGTATATAGATGCATTTTAAGTGTAGATTCATTCTTTTTGTTCCGTATGTAGTGGAATCTCTACAAAGACTTATATCTACTAGTAATAGCTAGCCCCCACTACTAGGAATTCTCTATCCTCTCCTTGAGCCACATCGTCAAAATTGATGTAGCCGTTAGATGAAGTAAATCAGTCCATAATAGCCGTCTGATCTTGACGTTGAGAGGCTCCGCACTAAGCCACATGCAAGCATGCAGAAATACCGTGCCACATGCATGTGAGTGGGTTTTAAATCACATCAACATGTCTGCATGCAAGCATGCCCCGGTAGCATGCTTGTAAGTGAGCTTTTAAGTTCCATTAACATGTCAAAAAGAAAAATATAATCCCATTATGCAGTAGGAGTTGGCTGATCTTTTTTCCTTACGCGGGATGATCTAAATGATGATGAGAGTTTATTTAGTGTGGCTACCACATTTGTCATGTGGTTATAGAGTTTTTTTTGTTCTATGAAATCGATAATTTTGCGCAGAGAGATATACCACTGTCCCGCGCCAACGTGCGGGGACTCATCTAGTAATATTTAGGAATCGAGGGATTACTATGTAAAGAGTTAGGTGTCGCACGGTGATAGTGTGAGGTGGGTCATGTAATCACTGAGCCTGCGTGTTTTCACTGCTCTTGCACGCCTCCGCTGTAAGAATGGAGAAATTTGTAATCTAGCAGTAGTATACCTCCTTTCGCCGAAAGCATGGGACATCCAGCAGTCCTACCACCTCAGTAATAAAGACCAATGAGCCGTCAAATCACATAGACCCAGCAGTAAGTTGGACGGACGAAGCAACCATCACTCTTGCGCCAGTGAGAAGTCGCGTCCGCTCTACCCGGGCATGAATGCGGCACCGATTCTTTGGAGCGGTGCTAACCGTGTCGGGCGGGAAGCACGTGCGGGCGATGGAGGGGCTTTGGGTGGTCCAGGCTGGTCAGGAATGGGCGTGGCAGCTGTCCGCATGTCCCTACCGGACACGCCAGGAAACGAGAGGATGCACCGACTCTCTTGGCTAAAATCGTACACTACACAACATCTCTCTGTAGGAGTAGGTCGATCTGTCGCTCTCTCTAACACACACATGGTGTTAAACACACACACGGACATGCACACGCACGCACCTTGGTCCCGTTGCACCTTCTAACATGACTTATTACACCTAGATGGAGGGAGTAGTAAGTATACGAGGTACGATGGCACACTGACTTAAGTCGAATACAAGTGCCCAAAATTTATGTGCATGTTATAATAAGGATTCACTTAAAATAGTACGTGAGCGAACAGAGGGATCAATTGAACAGTGTTCCCGAGCAGTAGCGAGATGTGTGAGGTAAGATACACCGCTGGCACTTTTAATTTTTCTTATTAATTTGTTTGTTTCACCCTCTGACTGGTGGGACCGAACGTACTACATGGAGAGAGGTAAGGTGACTAAGGCTGCATTATTTCTGCACCATTGTGGATAGTCTTACCACCAAAGCCACATGACACGATTATGATTGAAATCCCAATGACTACCACACACACAAAAAAAACACGGCATGCTTGTCACACGAATGCAGGAATGTATAAAAGGTTATTTCCCTCTTGTTGAACATAACGGGAGGGTTGTGTTGCTGGTTAGCCTGTTCGCTCATCAAACTTGAGGTCTCGGGTTCGATAACTACACTTGAGCATAATTTGTGCCAAGAGGATTCTTTGACTGGTCAAAATGTTTTCTAGGGTTTGCACGCTTCACTCTCTCTCTCCAGTATATATATACACGCTGGAGCCTCAGCACTTGTAGTTGCTCTCTTCACACTCTCTCGCCCTCTCCCGCTGGAGCCTCAGCGCTTGTAGTTGCTCTCTTCACACTCTCTCGCCCTCTCCAGATCTAAACAAGACGTTGTTGGCCTCTCTCTCCCCTCACTGCTGCTCAAAGAGCCGGCAGGATCCGTCCGCCGGGAAGGGAAGGAGGCTTAATGCTGTCGCCGTCGGTGAGGGACTACCGGCGCAGCTGTTCACTTTCCACCCAGCGGCGGCGCGGGAGGGCCTCCGACCCCTTCTTTTTCGCCGACATCCCGTCGCCCACCGAACCATGCCCCAAGAACCTTAAGATATAATTTACTTACTCCACATGCATTGCTCTAGCTGCATGTATACCATGAATTCTAGGACGTGGTTCAAAGGGGAAAGGAGTGGGGGGAAAGTAGTGGGAAAAGTTGTATATAGCATGAATCTAGGACGTGGTTCAAAGAGGAAATGAAGGGAGAAAGTTGTATAGCATGAATCTAGGACGTGGTTCAAAGAGGAAAGGAATGGGGGAAAGTAGTGGGGAAAGTTGTATCGCATAAATCTAGGACGTGGTTCAAAGAGGAAAGGAAGGGGCGAAAGTACTAGTTCAAAAAGGAAAGGAAGGGACAAGGCTATAGAGTTTGAGCAGGACTAGATTTGCTGCGCTCATATAGGGAAAGGCGTCTAAAGGTAACAAAACTGGGACCAACGCAAGTATGCTCCTTGGTTGTTTGCTCTTTGTTGCAACAGACTGTGCATGACCACAGTACATCAGTAGATGCACATGGTGCTGGTGCGTCCACTGTCCCGTGCAACTCATTAGTTGTTGTTAATCTAAGGCCTTGTTTGGTTAAAAACTCCCTAGTCCCTACCTGCTGGGTTCCAGGGACTAAACATGGGCTGGAGGTTATTAAATGACATGCTAAAAGACCATGTTACCCCTAGTAATGAACTAATAGAGACAAGGTGCGATGCATGGCAGGGGCAACTGTTGGAAAAAGTCCTAAAAAGACTCCCTCGGGGTCTTCTTTCTTTAGTCCCAAATGCCCACTTTTAGTCCTTAAAAGTCCCTCCTCTTTGGTTTAGATGGGACTGACACGGAGGTTTTTTAGTCCCTACACCAAAATGTCCCTGTAAACAAACACCCTCTAATAATGCCGCTGGAAAAATGATGCAATGCCACAGTTAAAAGCAAATTACTTGTTTAACGAATTTTATTGTTAATATAATCTCTATGTTAATATTAATCAATGCCACCGTTTGAGAAATGCTACTGTCTTCCTTTCTTTCCCATTTAGATAAGGTAGATGCTTCTTTTTGTTGGCTTCTGTGTCATCCACCGTTATTGACCACTAATTGTTTCCTTTGCACCTCTATGTAAACAGGGTTATCTGCTTCACCTCGTTGCCATTGTGACCTTTTGTTGCACTGCACAAAACACTTTTGTTTTAAGAGTGTTTTGTGCAGTTCAACCAAAATGTCACACTGACAATGTTGCTTGATTGCTTGATCTTAGTGGAACTGCACAAGAGGAGATCTTACTTCATATCCGTTAAGGCGAATTTGGTTCAGATCTTCTTCTTGTGAGTTGTTTGAATTCCGCATCATGAGAGGTCAGTGCTAGCCTTCTTTCACATGATTCTGCAGTGTGCATTCATATTTTGTGCTACTTGTAGGATATTGTTGCTTGATTTTAGTGAACTGCACAAATGGAGACAGGACTTCCAATCTGTATGTGCACCGTAATATCCCATTGAGCTAAGATAAGGATATTTCACAACTGCTGGCCTGTATTTTGCCACTTTCATCAGAAAATTAAGTTTAGTACTATACTTGTGCCCCCTAATTGATATGCCAAATCTTACATTGAAGGCGAAGCTTGTTTGCTATTGAACCAAGTGATGAAGGGGAAGAACAAGGGGAAAAAAATCAACTCCCGGTGCTGTAATGAAGCACTGGAACTGTGATGACACAAGTAATGATATAGTTTTGCATCTTAATTTGTTGCTATGGCCGGAACGAGCAATTGTTTTGCCACTGATTTGATGCCACTCTTAATGTAATATGTAAGTATCTCTACTTGTGCAAATAGGGATCTTCTTTTAAGATACCATCTATTTTAGTGGAACTACACAAGAAGATGTTGGGAACATTAAACTAATCGAGGAGTATATAGTAAGCATGGCCACCACCGTAGATAGCAACAGATGGTTCCGGAGAATTGCTTCATCTGTATGCTCTACACAATAAGCCTCCTGACAAAGGTTGGTACTCGCCCACTGATTTCATCCATATGATTGAGCTTTGTCATCTCTATTGGTGTTGTGCTACTGTTTAGATATTGTCATGAAAAAGTGGTATTGTCCTTGAGAAGTGCTTCATCTGTGTTGTTTTAAATATTTCCTTTCCTTTCTTTCGAGCAAAGTGATGCTAGCATTTAGTAGTCCTCTTGTCTTTGCACAACAGGATCAATACTCTGCCAAGAGTTTTTACATTATGGCCCATGCTCACTTACCTGATGATGATCCCTGTAAATGGATATGGAAGAGTAAGTGTGTTATGAAAATAAAAGTTTTTGCCTGGCTCATGCTGAATGATAGACTCAATACGAGGGATATGTTCCTACGAAGACATTGGAGATCACAGGAGGATGATAACTCATGCCCACTGTGCATAGCCCACTTGCGTGAAGACAAAAATCATCTTTTTTTCCACTGCTCTTTCAGCACCAGGGTTTGGAATTATCTGCAAATCAACTGGTATGCTGGGCTAACTCCTCGTGAATGCATTCTGGCTGCCAAGAGAAGTTTCAACCATCCTTTCTTTTTTGAAGTAGTCTACCTTGCTGCCTGGAGCATTTGGACCACAAGGAATGACAGGATCTTCAGGCATATTAGGCCAAGCTTTGGCAGATGGAAAGCCAAATTCATCCATGACATTACTCTACACTCCTATAGGATGAAGGCCTCTATCAAGCAACCTCTCCTAGACTGGATTCATGCTTTGCCTTAATCTTGTGGCATATGCTGTTGTATATTTGTATATTTGTACAGATATAGGTAGGTTCCCCTGTCTCCTAGTTAGCATTACCTTTTAAACTCCTTGTATTTGTTTTGTTTGGCCAAGTTTTAATAAAAGACTGTGGGGCTGTTGCCTCATAGTGTTCAGTCAAAAAAAAACAGGATCATCTTCCTCTGAAGAAGAATATGGAGTACGTGAAGTGACTAGTTCCGATTATGCCAGGATGAAGAAGCCATGTCTATCTTATCATCAAAAGGAGCAGTTGAAGGATGGTTACATTACTCCCCACAAGACCAAACTAACTTCAGCTCAGAAGGACTGACAAAATCTCCATTTTTTGCTGTGACAAATGTCCGAACTGATGGCAAACCCTGCCCATTCCACAATCATAGGCATTTGATATTTTGGAATGGGATAACCTTGTCAAATTTTGCTCATTGATTTTAGCAAGACATGCGTTTGATATTTTCGAATGGGACGCCCTTTGCTGTCAGCAGCGTCGATCATTTTTTCTTTATTCTTTAGTTGTGAAGTAAATATTGCCTCTGACATGTGAGTCGCCGAGATGCATAATTATCGATTGTTTTGAATGTTCTCTATGAATTGCCAGGCCTGCGTGTTTGATTGCAATGTACAGAAACGCTAAAAAGCTGCTCAAACTCTTTGTACTCCTTCTGTTCGTTTTTACTTTGCACATTGTGAAAGTGCATACTTTTTTGTATAAGATTGTTCAAAGTAGAGATACTTTGACTGCAGACAAAACTTGTATGAAGAGTAGAAAGGACCGGAGGGAGTACATGTGAAACTGCTGCAAACGAGGTGATCACCCTGGGAATAATGCTAGTACGTATTGTTTTGCATGTTCATCCAATGCTAGTGATACAGGAATTCGAACTAATCGAAATAAATTCATTCATACACGGTCGGATTTCATATAAACATGCCAGATTTCATTACATTTCATACATTCTTCAACTAAAAAGGGGTGCGCTGGAGGTATAATTAATTAACCGAAGCTACCCACCTGTGTCCCGCTGAGCCGAACAGAAGCTTCAGTGACTTAACTGCAGGTGCAATTGCGTAACTGGCATGTGGCCTCTTGGGCCCACTTGTCAGTCAGCCAACTGCACCAGCAGTTAAGTAGAAGCAGCGTTATTCTCCAGCAGAACTCCCTGACTCCACGTCGCCGCCAAGAAGCTAACCGGCCGTCAATGATCAACCAGCCTAGCTTGGCTTCAGCAGGATGGTAGCAGCGGTGGCCTTACTTGGACCCGAGCGGCGGCAACCTACCGTGTTCTACTCTTCCTCGTTTTCTGTGTGTCGCGGCCTCATTGGCAGCGGGGCAGGGCCTCGGCGGAGCCGGCGATATCCTTTGTCTCGTTGCCGGCGGGCGGCGCCTCAGCGGAGCGGTGGAAATCCTCCCCCGCGTTGCTGGCAGGGTGGGGCCTCGGCTGAGCCGGCGATGTCCTCTGCCTCGTTGTTGGCGGGGCGGGGCCTCGGCGGAGCCGGTGGTGTCCTCTGCCTCGTTGTTGGCGCCGCGGGGCCTCGGCGGAGCAGGGCCTCGTCGATGCCAGCGGAGCGGGGACTCATAGGAGCCGGCATTGTCCTCTGCCTCGTCCTCGGTCTCGCCAAACAACGCCTCGCCCGCTTCATCGCCCTCTTTGCTAGTCTCTTTGTAGGCGGCCGCAGCCTCCGCCACCCGCATGCGGTACCGCCAGCGCTCGAGGAGGCCCTTGCGGGCGGAGTGGTACGAGTCGAGCAGCGCCTCCTTCTCCGCCCGCTCCGCGGTGATCTGCTCCTCCGCCTGCAGGTGCTCCTGGAGGAGATGGTGGTTGTAGGCGGCATCGGCCTATGCCTCCCGGAACTGCTCCTGACGCATCTGCCTCACACTGTCCATATATTGGGCACGGGCCTCGCCGATGGTCATGGTGCAATGCACCGGCGAGGATGGCGCGGAGGAGGGGGTTGGTGCCGGATCGTCGACTACCATGTTCTCCATTGGGACGTCGTCGTCCTCCGGCTGCCTGCCGGCCAGCCGGTCGGCAGGAATGGCTGCCATCTCCTTGTAGTCTGTCGTCCGCCCATCCTGAAGAGCGCTGGAGCGCGAAGAAGCCATGGTGGGCAGTAGTGGTGTGGACAGGAGAAAGGGAACATATGCGGATGACTCCAGCTATGGCTGGTGCAGCAGTTTATATAGAAATGGTGGGCGGGCTGAGGTACAGACATGTGGCGCCGGAGTAGCCGCCTCAGCAACCGCGTATCATTAATGTGGGCGGCAGATGGACGGACGGACGACACTTGTGTCGTTTGAAGACGGGGCAATCGCCTGCACCAGGAAGCGGGGCGGGCGGCGCTAACTATTTCGGGCGGAAAGCGCGCGAGGGCGAGGAGATGACTTTACTTGGAGAGGATGACAATGGGGACCCACCAGGTCCATAGCCTCATGTATGCAAGTGCCTCCTTATTATATATATATGTATAAAACTATACTCCCTCCGTCTAGGTGAATAAGTCATATTAGAAGGTGCATCACGACCTAGGTGCAAGCAGATTGGTGGAAAAGAAGAATATTTCTCTCTTGTAAACACAACATTTAATAACAGTAGTTAAGAGGATGCCTTATTAGCTACCCATGTAGGCCATCATAATTCATAGCATGCAAAGCGCTTTTATTTCTTGCCTAAGAACTGCATGGACGTGCTGCATGCATTGGTCCTTGCCCGAGCAAAAAAAGGGAGGAAAGGGGTTTCCACGGGAGACAACGAGGCAGAGGTGGAAGCACCCGCCGGAGTAATTTATTTTGCTTCCCCCTGGTTTCCTGACATCACGGTCCCACACCATTGTCAACCTATGTAGTAGTCAATAAACGAGAGAATTGCACAAGAAGCGGCCGACAGCTAGGACCAAGCAGCTCGAGCAGTATTTGTGTTTTTGAGGTGTGAGCACTGCAGAGTTTTTCGATGTTTAGCCCAGATATTAATTTTTCTCCTCAGAACAACAACGAAAAGATCGCTGCAGGTATTAACTGGGCGGGTTGTTGCCCGTCTAGCCCAGGCCAGATATCCAGCCCAGATATTAATTTTTTTCAAGCTGAAAATGGCTAGCCCAGCTATACGTTTTTTAGGAATACCCAGGCAAGGTCAAGTTGTTATTCTCCGCCCCGCTAGGCTACAAATCTTTCCTAGGAGGGATGCATTAGGCTTAACAAGAAAATGGGCTTTAAGAAATAATAAATGGGATGTAATTATAAAAACTGGGTAGTAGCTATAAAAAATGCACCAAACACGTGATTACTTTATAAAATATTATTTTTTGATATTGAAAATTTTAATTTCATTAATTGTTGCGAGCACAATGTTTCGTTGGATTTTTACGTAATATAAATTTATATTGAAATTGTATTTAATCTGACTAGAAATTTCGGGATAAAAATATTTCGGATCCCATCAAAGTGTGGGAAATTTTATTGAATTCTATTTTGAACGGTTGGTTGAAATTGGCTGTACTTTTAACAAACTGTAAATGGGTTGTAGTAAATTCCATTAGAATTCAAAAATGGGCTACACATTCTTACAGATCTCAAATGGGCTATAAGTTCTCTGCCACAAACTTCTGGCCTTACTAAGTTGATGCATCCCCTAAAAAAATAGAGTTGACGCGTATGCAAGGCTTTGTCAACTTATAGTCAACACACGGTTCTAGCAGCAGTGGCCGTTGGATGTCCATCCAACGGATGCCGTGCTTCTTCTTCAATCTCGGATATTCTAGCTTCACCCACCCAAAAATTGATTCCTCCCCCTGACATCTGGGGTGCACCATTTTGGAATCTGACCTGTGGGCCTACTAAGTTGACGTACCAAGGGCTTTGTCAACTTAGTCAACATAAACGATTCTAGCAGCAGTGACCGTACGATGCCCATCCAACGGTCATAGTGCTACTTCAACCTCTAGTCTTCTTGCTCCAGCCGCCCAAAGCAGCGCCGGTCGTGCCGCCTACTCCTGCCTCCCGTGGCTGGCTGTGCTGCCGCGGAGGCCTCACCGCCCCCTACTATTCCCACCGCTGGCCAGGCCCTGTGGCGATGGCAGCCTCACACCGCAGCCGAACAAGTGAACCCTCATACTCCTCTCCGCGTAGGCATCCACTGCCGCGTCTTCACCGGCTCCGCGTCATCCCCTTCCTAGGCCTCGCCGTCGTCCACTGCCCTGGTGCTCTCGGCGCGGCGTGGTCAACGTGGTCAAGGAACGACTTCCATCGGACGTGGACTGTACATGGAGAGGCTGACAGCTGGGTCCACGGCGGCAGCAAGGAAGTGCCTCGTTATTACGCGGATAATAATGATTCCTCCACCTGACAGCAGGGACCCACCGGACGGGCCACCAGTATTTTGCAAAAAAAATCGTTTCCTCCTGACTGCTGGGACCCACCGGATGGGCCACCGTATTTCGTGAAAAAAACGTTCCCCCCGCTGTCAGCTCGGACCCATCGGAAGTGCCTCCTTATTACACACAACAAAATGAATACTTCCCCAGTGACCGTACTAAGTTGACGGGGATGAAGGGCTTTGTCAACTTAGTCAATATGAATGATTCTAGCTCCAGTGACCGTACGATGTCCATCCAACGCCATAGTGCTTCTTCAACCTCTGGTCTTCTTGCTCCAGCCGCCCAAAGCAACGCCGGTCGTGCCGCATGCTCTTGCCTCCCGTGGCCGGCTGTGCTGCCGCAGAGGCCTCACTGCCCCTACTATTCCCACCGCTGGCCAGGCCCTGCTGTGATGGCAGCCTCACACCACAGCCGAACCAGTGAACCCTCGTAGTCCTCTCCGCGCGGGCTTCCACTGCCGCGTCGTCCCCTTCCTAGGCCTCGCCGTTGTCCACCGCCGTGGTGCTCTCCGCGCGGCGTGGTCAACGTGGTCAAGGAACGACTTCCATCGGATGAGTACTGTACGTGGAGAGGCTGACAGCTGGGTCCATGGCCACAGCCCAGTTTTTTGTGATTTGCCGAGTAAGTCGCTTTGTCAGGCCTGTTGGGCTGCAAATCTTTCAAGACGAGGAGAGCTTTCATTCGGCTGGCCAAGAAAATGGCCCATCAGTAATGAGAAATAGGTTGTACATTTTTAAAACACATCAAACCGGCAATTAGTTTCAAATATATTTTTTTTCATTTCAAGATTTTAAATTACATTAATTTTTATGCGTGGAGAATTTGTTGGATTTTATATTGATATACATTTATTTTTAAAATCAGTTTGAATGTGAGTCGAAATTTCGGGATTAAAAACAGTTCGGATCACACCTAAATATGCAAAATTTTGTATAATTTTTAAACCGTTGCCACAATATGGGCTGTAATGCTAACAAAAAGAATATGGGATCCAAAAAAAACCTTAAGAATTAGCAAATGGGCTGTAAATTATTAGAAATAGTGGAAGATGGGTTGTATCCTGTTTTCTAGAGATTTGAGGCTTTCCTAAAAAAAGGTTGACGCACAAGCACTGACTGTTGGATGTCCATCCAACGGCCGACATGCTTCTTCAATCTCTGCTCTTCCTGCTCCAGCCGCTCAAACAAGCGCCGGCGGGACTGCCTGCTCCCTCCTCCTCGCGGTCGGCTGTGCTGCCGCGCAGGCCTCACTGCCCGACCGTACTCCCATCACTGGCCTAGCCATCCCTCTACTCACCCACACCTGCTGTTATTCTCCGGCGACGGCAGACGAACCAGTAAACCCACGTACAGTCGTACTCCCCTCCACGTGGGAAACAACTGCTGAGTCTTCCCTGCCTCCGTGTCGTCCCCTTCCTAGGCCTCACTGTCGTCCACCGCCCTGGTGCTCTCGGTGCGGCGTGGTCAACGTGGTCATGGAAACATCTTCCATCAGACGTGGACTGTACTTGGAGAGGCTGACAGCTGGGTCCACGGCCATAGCAAGGAAGTGCCTCCTTATTACGCGGAAAATAATGATTCCTCCACCTGATAGCTGGGACCCACCGGATGGGGCTTTGTATTTCATGAAAAAATGTTTCCCCCTGACTGCTGGGACCCACCAGCTACATCTTCACAGGCAAGGAAGTGCCTGACAGTCGGGACCCACCTGGTCGAAGCGTACGTAGCGTTGTCATTCTGGTCGCGAACGTGTATGTACATACTGGTCGATGTAGAGGCGCGCACGTGTCGTAGCATAGGCGCGCATATGTCGTAGTAGAGGCGTGCATGTAGCATGTACATGTACGTACAGCGGTCAGGGTGCAAGAAAGAAAATACGGCCATGTATGTGTACATACGGGCGGGGTCTCGAACGCCTACTCGCGCATACGTACGGCCAGGGCTCGTGTACATGGCTGGGTCAGAACGGAGAAACAACGTCGTCGTCGTGTTCATGGGGAGGCAACGGAATGTGTTGTGTTCATGGGGAGGCAACGGAATGTGTCGTGTTCATGGGGAGGCAACGGAACGCGTGGGAGCCAACCGGCTGGGTCGGAACGGAATGCGTGGTCGTGTTCATCGGGAGGGCTTGGAGGGAACAGGCGATGGAAACGAGGCCTGGCGTACCGCAAAACGGAGGAAACAACCTTGTGTTCGACCGGCCACGTTCGAAACGGGATCCTGTTCATTGGGAGGGGTCTGGCGTACTGCAAAATGGAGGAAACGGACCTCCTATGGTCGAAACGGGGGTCCTATTGATCGGGAGGGGTGTGGCGTACCACAAAACGGACGAAACAGACTTGTGTTGGAGCGCTACGGTCGAAACGGGGGTCCTGTTCATCAGGAGGGGTGTGGCGTACCGCAAAACGGGACTCCACAGGATACTGTTCATCTCCACCGTCGACCCCCTCCAGCCTCCACGAGCTACTGTTCATCCACCGTCGACCTCTTCCAGCCTCCACCTGCGACTGTTCATCCACGGGCTCCTGTTCATCCAGCCTCCACCGCGCGCTACTCCACCGGCTACTGTTCAACCAGCCCTCTCCACGGGCTCCTGTTCAACCACCCCTCCACTAGCTACTGTTCATCCTGCCCTCCACCGTCTACTGTTCATCCTGCCCTCCACGGGGTTGTCCTGTTCATCCAGCCATCCACGGGGTCCTGTTCATCTAGCCCCAACCGGCTCGATCAATCGGGGTCTTGTTCATCCAGAGGCAACACCACGGGGTCATGTTCATCCACCCCCACTAGGAACTGTTTATCCACCCCCCCAACGCTCACTATTCATCTAGACGCAGAATCGATCGGCTTCAGTTAGCAGCAGTAGCGAAGGAATCGCTCGATCAGGTTCAGTTAACAGCCATCGATCGATCGCTCGGGTTCAGTAACGCGTAGCCTGCAGTGCAATTGCTCGGGTTCAGTTAGAGCCAACGCCTCGCTCGGGTTCAGTTAGAGCCAACGCCTCGCACACACGCGCGTACGTGTACGAGAGAAACACGCATCGCTCGGCACCGACCTACCACCGTAACCGGGAACTCCCGAAATTTTCCTCGCCCTCGCTTGTACCATGGTTTTTTCCGTCATGGACGGCCCAAAGAATGTCATGCAGCTGCGTCTCTGGCCTGCCCTGGATGAAAAGCCCATTTTGTGTCATGATTTTTTGTCATAGAAGTAGGAGCCCACCACATCTATGATGATACCGGGTTTTGTCACAATTATCGTCATAGAAGTGTCATATGTATGACAGGAAAAAACTTCGTTCGGCCCAAAATGTCACGGATGTGTCTTTTTTTTGTAGTGTGACGCAGGGGCGGCAGAGGCGATCCGTGAGCTATGTCCCCCGCGGCTGGAGGCGGGCGAGGCAGCGAGAGGGATGGTGCAGGAGAGCCCCTAGCGGCGCTGACGAGCTCGGTGATGCGGTCTAGCCAATCTTCGTAGAGGTCGTCGACCGGGCGGTAACGCAGGAGCTCGCTTGCCATGAGCAACACGGCCTATGCATTCATGGGAGCGCGACGAGCGTGGGACGACGAGCCGGCCAAAGTCAGCGATGGGGTGGCGGTGCGGCCGTCCTGCCGCATAGAGGGGTGGAGCGATGACGCTTGCTGCCCGTTCACTACCAGGCCGATGGCGGCGTTGGCAACAGGTGATGGAGAACGGCGGGGAGGTCCACCAACTGGCGCCGTTTGGGCGACGCGGGCGGCGAGGGCGGCGCAACGCTCAGCACGGTCTTGGCGAGCGTCTGACAAGGATGCGATGGAGCTGTGGAACGTGGATCGACAGAGGGAAAGCTTCAGCGCACCCCTACCTAGCGCGCCAAATTATGGGTTCCAGCAAACCCATGAGGTTCGAACACTGGGGTGCGCATGAAGGTCTCGCTCCCCCTTGCTCACACTCTCGCAACGATCTCAAAGACTAGATCGCCGAACCCGAGGAACAAACGAGACAAGAGTTTATACTGGTTCGGGCCACCATTGCGGTGTAATACCCTACTCCAGTGTGGTGTGGTGGATTGCCTTGTAGGCTGGGGATGAACAAGTACAAAGGAAGAATAACCTCCTGAGGATGGCGCTCGCTCGTGGCTCCTCAACCTACCCATGGGATCGATCTCCTCCTGGGGCGAGATGCGCGAGTGTTTCATCGCCAACTTCGAGGGTACTCGCGACTGCCCGCCAGCCGCCGGCGACCTGCGGCGCATCAAGCAGCAACCAGGGGAAACCCTACAAAAGTACATCTAGCGCTTCAACAGCGTCCGCCTCAAGATCCCCAAGGTGACAGACGAGGCCAACATCTCCGTGTTCTCCGATGTCGTCCATGACTTCAAGATGAAGGAGGAGCTCGCCATCCATGAAGAGCTATGCTCAGCCCTGGAGATGTTCAACATGGAGACCAAGTGCGCAAGAGCTGTGGAGGGGCGCCTCTCCCTCCTCGAGCTCCCTGTTGCTGACCCCGAAGAGAATAAAGCCAAGGCCACGGATGTGAAGCTCAAGGGATTAGCCGTGCTCGCGGCAGAGCCGGACTCGAAGCGCGGCCGGGACCACCCCGAGTCGTCTAAGAGCAGCCGCCTGTTCTGCTCCTTCCGCAACGTACACTGCCACAACACAAACGACTACCAAGAGCTCAGAGCCATTCGAGATGGATGCTTCGGTCGGCGCCCCGAGAGCAATGATCGGGGTTATGGCCGAGGAGGAGGACGAAGTGGGGGACGTTGGGACGAACGCCGCCCCCGCCAGGAGTGGCGCGATCGGCCCCGCGAGGACCACTAGCAGGACTAGCCTCATGAGGGCGCTGTCGACGTTCTGGGAATGGGGGTCCCCAGATTTGCCTGCCTGCGGCCCACGGCGTGGCGTGGGCCGCAGGTCTGTACGGCCCATCTTCATCGACAAGGCATTCAAGACCCTCGCGAGGGGCCAAGCATCGCGAGGCAGACGGCGCAAGACCTCCTCAGGAGTGGCCTCGCCGGGCATGCTCACGAGGGGCGGAGAGATCAAGGCAGGGCAAACTTCGCAGGGTCCTCGTGTGAGATACTTGTGTGATCATGTGATTGATCATATGCTACTTTAATGCTTGCTTGGATGATTTTATCCTCCATTTTATTATATGATCATTCACTTTGCTTGGTGATGAGTGCATGCTTTTAAGTTATATCATTTTGAGCACTCCACCAAGATGTATGTGACATGTAAGAGTAAACCATGATCCTAATATATTGTGCATTTGCATTCAAAAGAAAATTTTAAATAATGCACAAATTTAGGGCGAGCTCTTGATTATCACATACTTCTCAAAGCGACGATGTATTTCAATCTTATAATCATTTGTCGAAGCTTTGATCTATATGTTGTCATAAATTACCAAAAATAGGGAGATTGGAAGTGCAACTATCCCTGGGTGGTTTTGGTAATCCCAAACAACATATAGCTCATTGAGCTAATACTATTTCAAGATAAATATTTCAGGAAAGCTCAATGATTGGCATGACATGGATTAGAAATGTGGACCCCTCAAAATGCTAAGGACAAAAGATTGGCTCAAGCTCTAAAGCTCAAGACTCTACATTTTACCTTTTAGTGATCCAAGATCACATTGAGTCCATAGGAAAAGCCAATACTATTAAAAGGGGACGAGGTGTAGATTAATGGGTTACTTGCTCAATGTGCTTAGTGATATGCTCCAAAACCCTCAACCACTTTGTCATATGCACATATGTCCCAAACCAAAAGTCAAACTTGGCCCCACCGAAACTTTCCATCCAGCGCCAAAGAGTTTAGTTTACATAGCCACTGCCACAAAACCATAGTCTTTCCGGTCTCACAGATAGGGATCTCGGTCTCAACGAGATGGGATTGCAAACTCTCGGTTTCCCTTCGTAACGTTTTAGTCTAACCGAGATGAGCGAACAGTGTCAGTGTCAAAACCAGGCGGATGGTAACAAGAAGCGGGGGACACAGTGTTACCCAGGTTCGGGCCCTCTCAATGGAGGTAATACCCTCCTTCCTGCTTGATTGATCTTGATGATATGAGTATTACAAGAGTTGGTCTTCCACGAGATCGGAGAGGCTAAACCCTCGAAGCTAGCCTATGGTATGATCGTTGTTGTCCTACGGACTAAAACCCTCCGGTTTATATAGACACCGGAGGGAGCTAGGGGTACACAAAGTTGGTTACAAGGGAGGAGATCTACATATCTGAATTGGCAAGCTTTCCTTCCACGCAAAGGAGAGTCCCATGCGGACACAGGATGAAGTCTTTAATCTTGTATCTTCATAGTCCAACAGTTCGGCGAAAGTATATAGTCCGGCTGTCCGAGGACCCCCTAATCCAAGACTCCCTCAATAGCCCCTGAACCAGGCTTCAATGATGACGAGTCGAGTGCGCAGATTGTCTTCGGCATTGCAAGGTGGGTTCCTCCTCCGAATACTCCATAGAAGATTTTGAACACAAGGATAGTGTCCGGCTCTGCAAAACAAATTCAACATACCACCGTAGAGAGAATAATATTTCCACAAATCTAATCTGCTGACAACTTTTCATAACGTGACATCACGCCATGGCCCCAGTTATTATTTGAACCGTTTTTCTCAACCAGCTACTACACATACTGTGAGGCGGTTTTCTTGGCACGTCTTGTCAAAGCAGAGATCGTGTCCCCCTATCATGGGATTCCCGTCAATACGGGTGTGGGTAACTCAACCGCGCCATTAATCACGGCACTCGGGGAATAAGCAAATTTACCAGGCAGGTGGGAAGGCGCATAGTTTCTTTCGCCCTTATAAAGGGATATGGGTTCCACCTTTTTACCCACGCCTTCCTCTCTCCTGCCCATCCATTCTCGCGTACTCAAGCTCCAGCGCCCAAGTTCACATTTTCTCCAAAGAACCACTCCAAATATGTCCGGAGCGGGAGGCAAGTGGATGGCCTCTACCGTCAAGAAGAAGGACATCAAGAAACTTCGGGAGGCCGGGTATCTAGCCCAGAAAATCGGCCACCATCTCCCGACGGCGGGACAGATCGTCCCTACCCCGGAACCCCACGAAAGGGTCGTATTCCTCCCTCATTTTATCCGCGGGCTAGGTTTTCCCCTCCACCCATTTGTTCACGGCATCATGTATTATTACGGGATCGATTTTCATGATCTATCCGCCAATTCCTTCCTCAACATCTCGACATTCATTGTCGTGTGCGAGGCTTTTCTCCACATCCCGCCACACTTCGGCTAATGGCTGAAGATCTTTAATGTGAAACCCAAGGTAGTGGGTGGTGAGCACGCTGAGTGCGGGGGCGCTATGGTGAGCAAGATGCCCAACGTCACATGGCCAATAGGTACCTTCAATGATTCCGTCAGGGAGTGGCAACAGGAGTGGTTTTACATTACTGAGCCGCGCGGCACGAAGTGGGCCGCTGCGCCCGAGTTCCGATCTAGATCCCCTCCGCGGCTCACGTCCTGGCTCAAGAAGGGCCAGGACTGGTCATCATCCGACGAATTGTTGGCGCTCCAGACGCGCGTCAAGGATATGGAAGACAAGAATATAGAACTTGTCAACATAGTCTAGGTGATGTTAGTCCGTCGGATCCTACCTTGTCAACACCGGACTTGCAATCTATGGTAATTCGATCCGGCCAAGCACCAGACCCTGCGAGAGCTCTTTGGCTCCTTGCACGAAGACATCTGGAAGGTGCTTTTTAAGCCCGACAAATCATGGCCGGACTCGGCCGAGGACCGCGGGTACCAACTGTCCCGCCCTGCAAGCTCGGTAAGTTACCAAACGTTTTATTCGCATAACTCAAGGGAAATGCTTAATGTGTTTTACACAACTCTCCTAGGGTTGGACGAAAAAGGCGGGGTAGATCCAATGTCCGGCCCCGCTGCCCGAAGAACCGGCCGGCCCACTTCTGACGAAGATGTTGGACCCGGCGCCTTAAAAGGTGCCTGTGAAGAAGACCGAAAAGGAGGTCAAAAAGACCCGGGGCGGCCATCGTCGCCGTGCCCGACCTGCCTCCGAAGAGGACGAGAAGGAGGAAGACGAATCCCCAGCAGGGGGAAGAAAGAAGAGGACAGCCTCCGTACACTTGGAGGCCAAGTCACCTAAAAGGGGTAAAATTCTTCTTCCGGAAGAGTCCACTGCCGTCGCTAATAGCAGCCCGGCATGGGATCCTAGGGCCCAGCCCCTAGTGAACTCGTAAGTATATAAAATCCGAACACGTTCATGTGTCCGGACCCATCATGGGATTGTATTTTAACCTGAGCCATATTTTTTGTAGTCCGACGGGGTCCCGTTCTGAACAATCCTCATCCGAGGATTTGATGAGCTCGGATGATATGGAGAGTGGGACGCCTCCGAAGGCCCCTCCCGCCGAACATGTGATCAACACCGAGGCTTCATCCCAGAGGGACTCCGTCCATGGAGGGGCGGAGAAAATCATGAAGGCGGCGCCTGGAGGTCAAACTTCAGGGGCCAGAGACATAGGGGAGAAGACCCCCACAGGAGTCGACGGCGGGGACCATCATGAATTCAGCCCCCAGCCGGACGCAGTTTCGGAGACCAATATGGATCTGGAATCAAGCAGGTGGCCTTCCTCGGCTGGAGAGGGCGTCCCTGTTCCACCGGCGACCTTTGTCCAACCAGAGGCGTCGGGTGCTTTATTGGCGGCGCTGAAGAGCGCCTCCATCGTCGATGAACATCGTGCCCTTATGGGTGCGGTGATTGAGAAGATTCAGTCTGCTAAAAATGGACTGAATGAAGCCTGTATCGACCTTATAAGAGGTTTTGAGGTATGTTTTATACGGTTTCAAAGAGTGTCATAGTATGGATAGTAGCCCCTGATACACTATCCGGTGATGATCAAATATATTTTTCGCAAGAAGACTCATTTGATGACATCTATCTCTCCTCTTTTGTAAGCAATTGTCTGTAGCGGCTACTGCCGCTCATACCGCGAACGTTTCTGGACTGAATCAAAGTCTGGAGCGGGCCGAAGCGAAGCTTGGCTAGTTAAAAAGGCAGTTGGAAGATCAACAAGGTATGCACAAATATTGTTTGCGTTCAGTACAAATGAATTTTTAGTATGATAGAATATGTGTCATGATTTGCGCCAGGGTTGATGACTGAAGTCGAGGCTCTGAAGAAGGTTATTACCGAGGCCGAGGAAAAGGCAGCCGCAGAGCAGGCTCTTCATGAGAAGCACGAGGCCAAGGTTGTGGAAGCTAGGCGAGAGCTCCAAGAGGCCATGAAAAAATACGAGACCCTGGAGCAGAGTTTAACGGAGAAAGAATCCAAACTCACCAGGGCTCATCAGGCCGTGTGCGATGCCCGTGGGGAAACCCAAGGCGCCTTGCAGGAGATCCAAGAGGCGAGGGAGATCACGGCGGTAAGGTCTTTTTCCATGTAAAGCAAGTATTTCAGGAGAAAATTATGCTTTATAATTTTAAGTTCAGATTTCTCCAGGGGTATTTGCGGAACTTCCTCGCAGCATATCGGATGCCGCCCAATTCTACCAAGCCGAAGAGGGGAATACTGTGGATAAGCTCTTCTGGTCGCATTATCTGGCACCGAATTATCCGGTTCCTTTTACCAATCAACTGAAACAGCTGATTGAACTGCATAAGGCAGCCGAACTAGCCATGAAGGATTTGATTATCCGGCTATGGCCCGCCGAGCCGAATCCAGGTAGCTACTTCAGGCTCGTGAAGTGACTTGTTAGTGCTTGCCCTCGACTTGACGTCATCAAGCAGTTGGTCTGCATAGAAGGTGCACGAATGGCCTTTGCCCGCGCAAAGGTGCACTGGGGGAAGATGGATGCTGAAAAGCTGATGACCGAGGGACCGCCAGAGGGAAAGGAGCACCGCAAGCCCGAATTGTATTATGAAAGTGTCCTGAAAGGATCCTGCCTTGCGGCGGAGCAATGCACCAAGGACATTGTATTTCCATGAATATAGTCATGTTGTCCTTTGTAATGTGTGAACAAGGTCATTTCTATTATTTATTGCCTGTTATAAAAGTTTACCCTCCTGCGTGGCCCTTTAATATATTAAACTTGAGAATTGGCCAGTCGTCAGCTTGTGCCCCCTCGTAAGAAATACAGGGCTGTTCGGGATAAACCTGATCACTCTTTACCCCAGTGTTGGGTCCTTTGAAGGAGGTGTTCAGCACAGCGAACCAGGCAATCAGACTATAGGGCTTTATCATTTTCACTTAGCCATAGGAGCATTAGGAAGGTAGGCGCAGCCCCTGGTGTTCGGAAGACCGCACGAGGGGCCCTTTAGGCACCTGACCGGAAGAAGAACCGATCCATTGTACACTGCATTGGTTATGGCATTATGCAGGAGAAATCCTTAAAGATTTTACAACCTCTCGAACAGCTGACCAGCTCTCGCCATATCATGACAGTCAGTTTTCGGCTTTCTCTACTGAGGTGCTCGTCCAGAAGAACCGGGACACAATCGTAGTAGTTCTCCTAGTGCCGCCTTAGCCGATATAGCGGAACGTAAGGCAACAAAACATGAGAGCCGGGCAAACCCAACATTTGACCCAAGACATGCTATAAGTTTGGGGTGCCAAACTTCCGTGAAGGTGTTCGGACTTTGTTGCCATATTATGGGTAAAACAAAGCCCCTGGCAAAGGCGTATCGCGGTGTATGGATGCAACTTAACAAAAGAGTTTCAATGAGAAATAACAGCAAATAACCATCATATAAATCCACATGTTGTATTTGAATGATACGTCGATGCGTGTGAGTACAGGTAATGTGATAAAAGGGGGAATATGACTGTGGAACCTGCTGGGACCAGGGAGGAAGAAGCTGTGTGCAGATCCGGAGTGTAGTCGGATGGACGTCGCAAGGAATATCCAAAGATTCCCTGGTGCATTCGAGCTATTACCATGTCACCAGTCCAGGTTTACGCAAAGGTGAGCTAGCAAAGGAAATGTAAGAAATATTTGTGTGCCGGAGAGCGGTTTGCCGCGATATGTGGCATGTTCTGGACTTTGCCGGAATGTTTAGTCGAGCCCTGGACGAGCCGGGCTATCCTGCCGTGAAGTAGTTCAGACTACTTCGAATGTGTCTGGGGGTTTGGCCTCGACTCAAGATTTGACTGAAAGGTGCCCTCCATTGCTTCTGCTGTTTAAAGAGGCGGCGTACTCTATGGTACCGAGGGAGAGTTCAGCCTCGCCATTAACCATGATGACGCCGCGCGGACCGGGCATCTTGAGTTTACGGTAGGCATAATGTGGCACCGCGTTGAATCAAGCGAACGCGGTTCGCCCGAGCAGTGCCTGATAATCACTACCAAAGGGGACGATGTCGAAGATTAACTCTTCCGCGTGGTAATTTTCTGGTGATCCGAAGACTACCTCGAGGGCGATGGAGCCGGTACAGCTGGCCCCCACGCCTAGTATAATACCTCTAAAGGTGGCTTTAGTGGGTCTGATCATCGAATGATCGATGCCCATCTTGCGCACTATGTCCTGGAAAAGCAGGTTTAGACCGCTGCCTCCGTCCATAATGACTCGTGTGAGGTGGAACCCGTCAATTATTGGACCGAGGACTAGTGCGGCTGGATTGCCATGAATGGTGTTGACCGGACGATCCATTTGGTTGAAGGTGATGAAGGAAATATGCCCTAGAGGCAATAATAAATGTTATTATTTTATTTCCTTATATCATGATAAATGTTTATTAGTCATGCTAGAATTGTATTATCCGGAAACATAATACTTGTGTGAATATATAGACAAACCAAACGTCACTAGTATGCCTCTACTTGACTAGCTCGTTAATCGAAGATGGTTATGTTTCCTAACCATAGACATGTGTTGTCATTTTATTAATGGGATCACATCATTAGGAGAATGATGTGATTGACATGACCCATTCCATTAGCTTAGCACCCGATCATTTAGTATGTTGCTATTGCTTTCTTCATGACTTATACATGTTCCTATGACTATGAGATTATGCAACTCCCGTTTACCGGAGGAACACTTTGTGTGCTACCAAACGTCACAACGTAACTGGGTGCTTATAAAGGAGCTCTACATGTGTCTCCAAAGGTGAATGTTGGGTTGGCGTATTTCGAGATTAGGATTTGGCACTCCGATTGTCGGAGAGGTATCTCTGGGCCGTCTCGGTAATGCACATCACATAAGCCTTGCAAGCATTACAACTAATGAGTTAGTTGCAAGATGATGTATTACGAAACGAGTAAAGAGACTTGCCGGTAACAAGATTGAACTAGGTATTGAGATACCGACGATCGAATCTCGGGCAAGTAACATACCGATGACAAAGGGAACAACGTATGTTGTTATGCAGTCTGACCGATAAAAGATCTTCGTAGAATATGTAGGAGCCAATATGAGCATCCAGGTTCCGCTATTGGTTATTGACCGGAGACGTGTCTCGGTCATGTCTACATTGTTCTCGAACCCGTAGGGTCCGCACGCTTAAGGTTTCGATGACAGTTATATTATGATTTTATGAGTTTTGATGTACCGAAGTTAGTTCGGAGTCCCGGATGTGATCACGGACATGACAAGGAGTCTCGAAATGGTCGAGACATAAAGATTGATATATTGGAAGGCTATATTCGGACACCGGAAGTGTTCCGAGTGATTTCGGAGAAAACCGGAGAGCTGGAGGGTTACCGGAACCCCCCCGGGAGAAGTAATGGGCCATATGGGCCTTAGTGGAGAGAGAGAGGGGCAGCCAAAGGTGGGCCGCGCACCTCCTCCCCCCTGGTCAGAATTGGACTAGGAGAGGGGGGCGGCGCCCCCCTTTCCTTCTTCCTCCCCACTTCTTTCCCCCTCCTAGTAGGAGTCCTACTCCTACTAGGAGGAAGACTCCTCCTGGCGCGCCAATAGGGGCCGACCGGCCTCCTCCCCTTGATCCTTTATATACGGGGGCAGGGGGCACCCCTAGAAAAAAAAGTTGATCCACGTGATCATATTCTTAGCCGTGTGCGGTGCCCCCTTCCACCATAATCCTCGATAATATTGTAGCGGTGCTTAGGCGAAGCCCTGCGACGGTAGTACATCAAGATCGTCACCACGCCGTCGTGCTGACAGAAATCTTCCCCGACACTTTGCTGGATCGGAGTCCGGGGATCGTCATCGAGCTGAACGTGTGCTAGAACTCGGAGGTGCCGTAGTTTCGGTGCTTGATCGGTCGGGCCGTGAAGACGTACGACTACATCAACCGTGTTGTGCTAACGCTTCCGCTGTCGGTCTACAAGGGTACGTAGATCACACTCTCCCCTCTCGTTGCTATGCATCACCATGATCTTGCATGTGCGCAGGAAATTTTTTGAAATTACTACGTTCCCCAACAGTGGCATCCGAGCCTAGGTTTTATGTGTTGATGTTATATGCACGAGTAGAACACAAGTGAGTTGTGGGCGATATAAGTCATACCACTTACCAGCATGTCATACTTTGGTTCGGCGGTATTGTTGGACGAAGCTGCCCGGACCGACATTACGTGTACGCTTACGCGAGACCGGTTCTCCCGACGTGCTTTGCACAAAGGTGGCTAGCGGGTGACAGTTTCTCCAACTTTAGTTGAACCAAGTGTGGCTACGCCCGGTCCTTGCGAAGGTTAAAACAACACCAACTTGACAAACTATTGTTGTGGTTTTGATGCGTAGGTAAGATTGGTTCTTGCTTAAGCCCGTAGCAGCCACGTAAAACTTGCAACAGCAAAGTAGAGGACATCTAACTTGTTTTTGCAGGGCATGTTGTGATGTGATATGGTCAAGACATGATGCTAAATTTTATTGTATGAGATGATCATGTTTTGTAACTGAGTTATCGGCAACTGGCAGGAGCCATATGGTTGTCGCTTTATTGTATGTAATACAACTGCGCTGTAATGCTTTACTTTATCACTAAACGGTAGTGATAGTCGTGGAAGCATAAGATTGGCGAGACGACAACGATGCTACGATGGTGATCAAGGTGTCGCGCCGATGATGATGGTGATCACAATGGTGCTTCGAAGATGGAGATCACAAGCACAAGATGATGATGGCCATATCATATCACTTATATTGATTGCATGTGATGTTTATCTTTTATGCATCTTATCTTGCTTTGATTGCCGGTAGCATTTTAAGATGATCTCTCACTAATTATCAAGAAGTGTTCTCCCTGACTATGCACCGTTGCGAAAGTTCTTCGTGCTGAGACACCACGTGATGGTCGGGTGTGACAGGCTCTACGTTCAAATACAACGGGTGCAAAACAGTTGCACACGCGGAATGCTCAGGTTATACTTGACGAGCCAAGCATATACAGATATGGCCTCGGAACACGGAGACCGAAAGGTCAAGCGTGAATCATATAGTAGATATGATCAACATAGCGATGTTCACCAATGAAACTACTCCATCTCACGTGATGATCGGACATGGTTTAGTTGATTTGGATCACGTAATCACTTAGAAGATTATAGGGATGTCTATCTAAGTGGGAGTTCTTTAGTAATATGATTAATTGAACCTAAAAATATCATGAACTTAGTACCTGATAGTATCTTGCTTGTTTATGTTTGATTGTAGATAGATGGCCCGTGCTGTTGTTTCGTTGAATTTTAATGCGTTCCTTGAGAAAGCAAAGTTGAAAGATGATGGTAGCAATTACACGGACTGGGTCCATAACTTGAGGATTATCCTCATTGCTGCACAGAAGAATTACGTCCTGGAAGCACTGCTGGGTGCCAGGCCTGCTGCTGGAGCAACACCAGATGTTATGAATGTCTGGCAGAGCAAAGCTGATGACTACTCGATAGTTCAATGTGCCATGCTTTACGGCTTAGAATCGGGACTTCAACGACGTTTTGAACGTCATGGAGCATATGAGATGTTCCAGGAGTTGAAGTTAATATTTCAAGCAAATGCCCGGATTGAGAGATATGAAGTCTCCAATAAGTTCTATAGCTGCAAGATGGAGGAGAACAGTTCTGTCAGTGAGCATATACTCAAAATGTCTGGGTATAATAATCACTTGATTCAATTGGGAGTTAATCTTCCAGATGATTGCATCATTGATAGAATTCTCCAATCACTACCACCAAGCTACAAGAGCTTCGTGATGAACTATAATATGCAAGGGATGAATAAGACTATTCCCGAGCTCTTCGCAATGCTGAAAGCTGCGGAGGTAGAAATCAAGAAGGAGCATCAAGTGTTGATGGTCAACAAGACCACTAGTTTCAAGAAAAAAGGCAAAGGGAAGAAGAAGGGGAACTTCAAAAAGAACAGCAAACAAGTTGCTACTCAAGAGAAGAAACCCAAACCTGGACCTAAGCCTGAAACAGAGTGCTTCTACTGCAAGCAGACTGGTCACTGGAAGCGGAACTGCCCCAAGTATTTGGCGGATAAGAAGGATGGCAAGGTGAACAAAGGTATATGTGATATACATGTTATTAATGTGTACCTTACTAATGCTCGCAGTAGCACCTGGGTATTTGATACTGGTTCTGTTGCTAATATTTGCAACTCGAAACAGATAGTACAGATTAAGCGAAGATTGGCTAAGGACGAGGTGACGATGCGCGTGGGAAATGGTTCCAAAGTCGATGTGATCGCAGTCGGCACGCTACCTCTACATCTACCTTCGGGATTACTATTAGACCTAAATAATTGTTATTTGGTGCCAGCGTTAAGCATGAACATTATATCTAGATCTTGTTTGATGCGAGACAGTTATTCATTTAAATCTGAGAATAATGGTTGTTCTATTTATATGAGTAATATCTTTTATGGTCATGCACCCTTAAAGAGTGGTCTATTCTTATTAAAATCTCGATAGTAGTGACACACATACCCATAGTGTTGAAACCAAAAGATGCAGAGTTGATAATGATAGTGCAACTTATTTGTCGCACTGCCGTTTGGGTCATATCGGTGTAAAGTGCATGAAGAAACTCCATACTGATGGGCTTTTGGAGCCACTTGATTATGAATCACTTGGTACTTGCGAACCGTGCCTTATGGGTAAGATGACAAAAACACCATTCTCCGGTATTATGGAGAGAGCAACAGATTTGTTGGAAATCATACATACAGATGTATGTGGTTCGATGAATGTTGAGGCTCGTGGCGGATATCGTTATTTTCTCACCTTCACGGATGACTTAAGCAGATATGGGTATATCTACTTAATGAAACACAAGTCTGAAACGTTTGAAAAGTTCAAAGAATTTCAGAGTGAAGTTGAAAATCATCGTAACAAGAAAATAAAATTCCTACGATCTGATCGTGGAGGAGAATATTTGAGTTACGAGTTTGGTGTACATTTGAAACAATGTTGAATAGTTTCGCAACTCAAGCCACCCGGAACACCACAGCGTAATGGTGTGTCCGAACGTCGTAATCGTACTTTACTAGATATGGTGCGATCTATGATGTCTCTTACTGATTTACCGCTATCGTTTTGGGGATACGCTCTAGAGACGGCCGCATTCACGTTAAATAGGGCACCATCAAAATCCGTTGAGACGACGCCTTATAAACTGTGGTTTGGCAAGAAACCAAAGTTGTCGTTTCTGAAAGTTTGGGGCTGCGATGCTTATGTGAAAAAGCTTCAACCTGATAAGCTTGAACCCAAATCGGAGAAATGTGTCTTCATAGGATATCCAAAGGAAACTATTGGATATACCTTCTATCACAGATCCGAAGGCAAGACTTTTGTTGCTAAATTCGGAAAATTTCTGGAGAAGGAGTTTCTCTCGAAAGAAGTGAGTGGGAGGAAAGTAGAACTTGACGAGGTAACTGTACCTGCTCCCTTATTGGAAAGTAGTACATCACAGAAACTTGTTTCTGTGACACCTACACCAATTAGTGAGGAAGCTAATGATAATGATCATGAAACTTCAGAACAAGATACTACTGAACCTCGTAGATCAACCAGAGTAAGATCCGCGCCAGAGTGGTACGGTAATCCTGTTCTGGAAGTCATGCTACTAGATCATGATGAACCTACGAACTATGAAGAAGCGATGGTGAGCCCAGATTCCGCAAAATGGCTTGAAGCCATGAAATCTGAGATGGGATCCATGTATGAGAACAAAGTATGGACTTTGGTTGACTTACCCAATGATCGGCAAGCAATTGAGAATAAATGGATTTTCAAGAAGAAGACTGACGCTGACGGTAATATTACTGTCTACAAAGCTCGACTTGTCGCAAAAGGTTATCGGCAAGTTCAAGGGATTGACTATGATGAGACCTTCTCACCCGTAGCGATGCTTAAGTCTGTCCGAATCATGTTAGCAATTGCCGCATTTGATGATTATGAAATTTGGCAAATGGATGTCAAAACTGCATTCCTGAATGGATTTCTGCAAGAAGAGTTGTATATGATGCAGCCGGAAGGTTTTGTCGATCCAAAGGGAGCTAACAAAGTGTGCAAGCTCCAGCGATCCATTTATGGACTGGTGCAAGCCTCTCGGAGTTGGAATAAACGCTTTGATAGTGTGATCAAAGCATTTGGTTTTATACAGACTTTTGGAGAAGCCTGTATTTTCAAGAAAGTGAGTGGGAGCTCTGTAGCATTTCTGATATTATATGTAGATGATATATTACTAATCGGAAATGATATAAAATTTCTGGATAGCATAAAAGGATACTTGAATAAAAGTTTTTCAATGAATGACCTCGGTGAAGCTGCCTACATATTGGGCATCAAGATCTATAGAGACAGATCGAGACGCTTAATTGGACTTTCACAAAGCACATACCTTGACAAAGTTTTGAAAAAGTTCAAAATAGATCAAGCAAAGAAAGGATTCTTTCATGTGTTACAAGGTGTAAAATTGAGTAAGATTCAAAGTCCGACCAATGCAGAAGATAGAGAGAAAATGAAAGATGTTCCCTATGCTTCAGCCATAGGCTCTATCATGTATGCAATGCTGTGTACCAGACCTGATGTGTGTCTTGCTATTAGTCTAGCAGGGAGGTACCAAAGTAATCCAAGAGTGGATCACTGGACGGCGGTCAAGAACATCCTGAAATACCTGAAAAGGACTAAGGATATGTTTCTCATATATGGAGGTGACAAAGAGCTCATCGTAAATGGTTACGTTGATGCAAGCTTTGACACTGATCTGGACGATTCTAAATCGCAAACCGGATACGTGTTTACATTAAACGGCGGAGCTGTTAGTTGGTGCAGCTCTAAACAAAGCGTTGTGGCGGGATCTACATGTGAAGCGGAGTACATAGCTGCTTCGGAAGCAGTAAACGAAGGAGTCTGGATGAAAGAGTTCATATACGACCTAGGTGTCATACCTAGTGCATTGGGTCCAATGAAAATCTTTTATGACAATACTAGTGCAATTGCCTTGGCAAAGGAATCCAGATTTCACAAGAGAACCAAGCACATCAAGAGACGCTTCAATTCCATCCGGGATCTAGTCTAGGTGGGAGACATAGAGATTTGCAAGATACATACGGATCTGAATGTAGCAGACCCGTTGACTAAGCCTCTTCACGAGCAAAACATGATCAGCACCAAAGCTCCATGGGTGTTAGAATCATTACTGTGTAATCTAGATTATTGACTCTAGTGCAAGTGGGAGACTGGAGGAAATATGCCCAAGAGGCAATAATAAATGTTATTATTTTATTTCCTTATATCATGATAAATGTTTATTATTCATGCTAGAATTGTATTATCCGGAAACATAATACTTGTGTGAATATATAGACAAACCAAACGTCACTAGTATGCCTCTACTTGACTAGCTCGTTAATCGAAGATGGTTATGTTTCCTAACCATAGACATGTGTTGTCATTTGATTAATGGGATCACATAATTAGGAGAATGATGTGATTGACATGACCCATTCCATTAGCTTAGCACCCGATCATTTAGTATGTTGCTATAGCTTTCTTCATGACTTATACATGTTCCTATGACTATGAGATTATGCAACTCCCGTTTACCGGAGGAACACTTTGTGTGCTACCAAACGTCACAACGTAACTGGGTGATTATAAAGAAGCTCTACAGGTGTCTCCAAAGGTGAATGTTGGGTTGGCGTATTTCGAGATTAGGATTTGTCACTCCGATTGTCGGAGAGGTATCTCTGGGCCCTCTCGGTAATGCACATCACATAAGCCTTGCAAGCATTACAACTAATGAGTTAGTTGCAAGATGATGTATTACGAAACGAGTAAAGAGACTTGCCGGTAATGAGATTGAACTAGGTATTGAGATACCGACGATCGAATCTCGGGCAGGTAACATACCGATGACAAAGGGAACAACGTATATTGTTATGCGGTCTGACCGATAAAAGATCTTCGTAGAATATGTAGGAGCCAATATGAGCATCCAGGTTCCGCTATTGGTTATTGACCGAAGACGTGTCTCGGTCATGTCTACATTGTTCTCGAACCCGTAGGGTCCGCACGCTTAAGGTTTCGATGATAGTTATATTATGAGTTTATGAGTTTTGATGTACCGAAGTTAGTTCGGAGTCCCGGATGTGATCACGGACATGACGAGGAGTCTCGAAATGGTCGAGACATAAATATTGATATATTGGACGGCTATATTCGGACAGCGGAAGTGTTCCGGGTGATTTCGGAGAAAACCGGAGAGCCGGAGGGTTACCGGAACCCCCCCGGGAGAAGTAATGGGCCATATGGGCCTTAGTGGAGAGAGAGAGGGGCAGCCAAAGGTGGGCCGCGCACCTCCTCCCCCCTGGTCCGAATTGGACTAGGAGAGGGGGGGGCGGCGCCCCACTTTCCTTCTCCCTCCCCACTTCTTTCCCCCTCCTAGTAGGAGTCCTACTCCTACTAGGAGGAGGACTCCTCCTGGCGCGCCAATAGGGGCCGGCCGGCCTCCTCCCCTTGATCCTTTATATACGGGGGCAGGAGGCACCCCTAGAAAAAAAGTTGATCCACGTGAACATATTCTTAGCCGTGTGCGGTGCCCCCTTCCACCATAATCCTCGATAATATTGTAGCGGTGCTTAGGCGAAGCCCTGCGACGGTAGTACATCAAGGTCGTCACCACGCCGTCGTGCTGACGGAACTCTTCCCTGACACTTTGCTGGATCGGAGTCCAGGGATCGTCATCGAGCTGAACGTGTGCTAGAACTCGGAGGTGCCGTAGTTTTGGTGCTTGATCGGTCGGGCCGTGAAGACGTACGACTACATCAACCGCGTTGTGCTAACGCTTCCGCCGTCGGTCTACAAGGGTACGTAGATCACACTCTCCCCTCTCGTTGCTATGCGTCACCATGATCTTGCGTGTGCGTAGGAATTTTTTTGAAATTACTACGTTCCCCAACAGGTGATTGGCCCTAGTATGTATTGCGGGCTAACTAGTTTCGTTAGGTCGACATCCCTAAGGGTGTGCATCCGGTCCGGGTTGGGAGTGTGGGTGGCGTTTACCATATTCACCGTTTGCATTTGCTGGAGAGATTTGTTTTGTCCTCCTCTATTTGGTGATCTAGGGTCCTCATCGCTGTCATCGCTTTGAGACCCCTTATCTTTGTTTTTGGCTCCTAACCTTCCAGCTTGTTTGAAGACCCAACATTCTCTGTTGGTATGATTGGCTGGTGTTCCTGGTTTGCCATGAATTTGGCATGAACTGTCGAGTATGTGGTCCAAACTGGACGGACCCGAATTGTCATTTTTGAGTGGCCCTGTCCGCTGACCGTACTTAGAGCTATTAAATCCGGCATTGACTTCCGTGTATTCGACGCTTTCACCATGTTTGCGGCGTTTGTGTTTGTTGCACCGGGGTTTGCCGTTGCTATCTATGGCCTCTGATTTGCCAGTATTCCTTGCTGTGTTCTTGCTACGAGCAAACCATCTATCCTCGCCCGTGCAGAAGCGGGTCATGAGTGTCGTGAGGGCTGCCATGGACTTTGGCTTTTGTTGGCCGAGATGTCGGGAGAGCCACTCATCACGGATGTTATGTTTAAAGGCCGCTAGGGCTTCGGCATCCATACATTCCATAATTTGGTTCTTTTTGGTTAGGAACCGGGTCCAGAATTTCCTGGCTGACTCTTTAGGCTATTGTGTTATGTGACTCAAATCATCAGCATCCGGTGGTCGCACATATGTGCCCTGGAAGTTATCCAGGAATGCGTCTGCCAGGTTCTCCCAACTTCCGATGGAGTTTTCTGGCAAGCTATTCAGCCAATGTCGAGCCGGTCCTTTGAGTTTCAACGGGAGATACTTGATGGCGTGTAGATCATCCCCGCGGGCCATGTGAATGTGGAGGAACAAATCCTCGATCCATACCGCAGGGTCAGTAGTGCCATTGTATGATTCAATGTTCACGGGTGTAAACCCTTTTGGGAATTCATGATCCATTACTTCATCAGTGAAGCATAGGGGGTGTGCGGCGCCTCTATGCCGGGCTCTGTCACGACGCAATTCGTACGAGTCTTGTCTACTATGTTCGGCCCGGCCGGATTTGCTTTTGGTATATCCGGCATGACGGTTGTCGTCATATCTTGGGGCGCGCCCTCGTGATCCAATGATCGATCTTTTGTGTCCTGCTTTGTTTTCCAATACGTCTCGCAGGTCCTGCATGTTACCCCGGGCCTTGCTATTTTTGTTTGACTGGCGACGCGGTGTGGGCTGGACTTCGGGCTTATATGCCACATTGTCCTGGCCACGAGGTGTTTGCCGCATCATATGCTGGAAGCGCAGGATTTAATGCCTCCTCTTCAAGTTGGGGTAGCAACATGCGCTTTGGGAAACTTTTGATTGGGCGCTTGAGTTCGTGTTCCTCGGCTGCCAGGACCTCAGTCCATCTATCCGCTAGCAGATCTTGCTCAGTTTGAAGCTGTTGTTGCTTTTTCTTTAGGCTTTTTGCTGTGGCAATAAGCCGGAGCTTAAAGCGCTCCTATTCAACGGGATCCTCAGGCACGATAAATTCTTCATCGCCCAGGCTCACCTCGTCTTTGGAGAGAGGCATGTAATTTTCATCCTCTGATTCTGCGTCTTCTGCCCGTTCCTTAGGGCTGGCTTGCCCATCCTCCTGCTCAAAGCTTGGCTGGAGGGGATTGTCTTCGTCTTCGGCACTATTTGCAGAGTTATTGGCTCCTGTGCCGGTATCGCTGTTTTTGCTATGGCGGGGCTTAGAGCGGCGCTGATGACGCCGGTTCTTGGATTGCTTCTTGGGGGGATTATCCTTCGTTGCCTTGTTGTCATCGCTTTCTTTGGGGGTGTCCACCATGTATATATCATACAATTAGGTGGCAGTCCAGCGCCCTGTGGGCGGTGGTTCCTGTTCGTCTCCCGCATCGTCGTCCATACCGTCGATGTCTTCAGTGCCGAAATTGAGCATGTCGGTTAAGTGGTAGACAGTGGCTACTAAGTGGGTGGTGGGTGGGGAACGAATTTGTTCGCCGTCCGCTTTCCACTCGAGCCGGACATAGTTCGGCCAAGGGTGTCCTGAAAAGGAGAGAGACCGTAATGATTTTAGCACGTCGCCTAGGGGCGAGTACTGAAAGATATCCGCGGAGGTGAACTCCATGATCAGTGCCCAATCAGATTGGATGGGCACGGACACGAGCGGTTCGGAGTCTGTGGCCGGGGACGAATCCGAGTGTCCGGCAACATAGGTCTCATAGGGGGTGAAGTCAGCACTCGGCTCTATCGCCGCTGAGGGTGTGGCCTCGGTGGCGGGGTCAATCCACCCGTCCTCGGACCGCGCTATCTGTTCGGGTTTGAGGGCCTGAGTAGTTACAGGTGCGATCTCCCGAACACTGTCCATCAGCAGAGCTAAATCGTGCCCATCGTGACTGTGCGGCGCACCTGATATGGGTTTGAATCCGTCGAAGATCAAGTCTCCGCGGATGTCGGCGATATAGTTCAAGCTTCCAAACCTGACCTGATGGCCAGGGGCGTAGCTCTCGATCTGCTCTAGATGGCCAAGCGAATTGGCCCGCGGTACAAAGCCACCGAATACAAAGATCTGTCCGGGGAGGAAAACCTCACCCTGGATCGCATCGTTGCCGATGATCGAAGGAGCCATCAAGCCTTGATTGTGACGGCACAGTGGAACTCTCAATGAAAGCACCAATGTCGGTGTCAAAACCGGCGGATCTCGGGTAAGGGGTCCCGAACTGTGCGTCTAAGGCGGATGGTAACAGGAAGCGGGGGACACAGCGTTTACCCAGGTTCGGGCCCTCTCGATGGAGTTAATAACCTACTTCCTGCTTGATTGATCTTGATGATATGAGTATTACAAGAGTTGATATACCACGAGATCAGAGAGGCTAAACCCTAGAAGCTAGCCTATGGTATGATCGTTGTTGTCCTATGGATTAAAACCCTCTGGTTTATATAGACACCGAAGGGAGCTAGGGTTACACAGAGTTGGTTACAAGGGAGGAGATCTACATATCTGAATTGCCAAGCTTGCCTTCCACGCAAAGGAGAGTCCCATCGGGACACGGGACGAAGTCTTCAATCTTGTATCTTCATAGTCCAATAGTCCGACCAAAGTATATAGTCCGGCTGTCCGAGGACCCCCTAATCTAGGACTCCCTCAATCGGTCCCACCGAGTTCACAATGCAAACTCTCTGTTTCCCCTTCATAACGTTTTGGTCCAACCAAGATGAGCGGATCGGTCCCACCGAGTTTGCCTGACCCACTCTCTAGTTAGCCTATTACCAAAATTGGCCCCTCCGAGTTTGTGTAATCGGTCTCACCAAGATTACGTTATGCCCTAACCCTAATGAAATCAGTCCCACCGAGTTGACGTGTCGGCCCCACCGAAAAACCTAACGTTCACATTTTGAACAGAATCGGTCCGACTGAGTTTCGTGATTCGGTGTCATCGAGTTTGGTAAATTGTGTGTAATGGTTATATTTTGTGTGGAGGCCATATATACCCCTCCACCCACTCTTCATTCATGGAGAGAGCCATCAGAACATGCCTACACTTCCAACTTACATTTTTTGAGAGAGAACCACCTACACTTGTGTTGAGATCAAGATCTTCCATTCCAACCACATAAATCTTGATTTCTAGCCATCCCCAAGTTGCTTGCTGCTCAAATCATCTTTCCACCAAATCCAAATCTGTGAGAGAGAGTTGAGTGTTGGGGAGACCATCATTTGAAGCACAAGAGCAAGGAGTTCATCATAAACACACCATCTATTACCTTTTGGAGAGTGGTGTCTCCTAGATTGGTTAGGTGTTACTTGGGAGCCTCCGTCAAGATTGTGGATTTAACCAAGGAGTTTGTATGGGCAAGGAGATTTCCTACTTCGTGAAGATCTACCCTAGTGAGGCAAGTCCTTCGTGGGAGATGGCCATGGTGGGATAGACAAGGTTGCTTCTTCAACGACCCTTCATGGGTGGAGCCCTCCGTGGACTCGTGCAACCATTACCTTTGTGGATTGAAGTCTCCATCAACGTGGATGTACGATAGCACCACCTATCGGAACCACGCCAAAAATCTTCGTGTCTACATTGTGTTTTATCCCTCCAATCTCCTCCCTTTACCTTCATGTTCAATGTTTTACATTCCGCTGCTATACTCTTAGACTTGCATTTGTAGGTTGTTTACTTGACTAGTTCTAAGTTGCTAAAATCTGCCAAGACTTAAAATTAGGAAATGGCTAGATTTTTATTTGGTCAAGTAGTCTAATCACCCCCCTCTAGACATACTTTCAATCCTACACTCCCCAAATATTAGGCAGGAAGGGATCCTACAACGGCCAATTTGAAGGGGGACAACGAGTACAAGTTATCCTGACAAAAGGTGTTCTTCGCCTGCCAAAGGCTCTGGTGATGACGCCGTCGTTGGCTCCATGATGACCTCCGTCTTTTCGTCCTGCTGGTCTTGGTCTCGTTGCACCGATATCGAAACCTTTTCCTAACGCCTCGGGACTCCTCGCCTACGCCTTCCTCTTTAGCATGGTGCCCATCTTCTGCTATATGAAGTCTTTCATCCGAGAAAAAATCATAAGCAAGCTCACGGGACGAAACTCCGCCCCCACGAGGTGGAACCTTGGCGGAACCAATCTAGGGCTCCGGCGGAGCTGTTCTGCCGGGGAAACATCCCTTCGGGAGGGGGAAATCATCACCATCGTCATCACCATCGATCCTATCATCCAGTGGGGGTCAATATTCATCAACATCTTCACCAGCACCATCTCATCTCAAACCCTAGTTCATTTCTTGTATCCAAACTTTGTCTCAAAACCTCAGATTGGTACCTGTGGGTTACTAGTAGTGTCGATTACTCCTTGTAGTTGATGCTAGTTGGTTTATTCGGTGGAAGATCATATGTTTAGATCCTTTATGCATATTAATACCCCTCTAATTATGAACATGAATATGAATTGTGAGTAGTTACGTTTTTTCCTGAGGACATGGGAGAAGTCTTGCTATAAGTAGTCATGTGAATTTGGTATTCGTTCGATATTTTGATGAGATGTATGTTGTCTCTCCTCTAGTGGTGTCATGTGAACGTCAACAACATGACACTTCACCATTGTTTGGGCCTAGGGGTAGGCATTGGGAAGTAATAAGTAGATGATGGGTTACTCGAGTGACAGGAGCTTAAACCCTAGTTTATGAGTTGCTTCGTAAGGGGCTGATTTGGATCCATATGTTTCATGCTATGGTTAGGTTTGTTGGAGATATGCCCTAGAGGCAATCATGTATGATGATATTTCCTATGTGTTTATGAATAAAGATAGTCCTTGGACATTATCAATGATGTGTACCAGCAAGTACGTGACTTGTTTGTGGGACTATGCATTGTATGATGACTGTCCTAAAAGGTCCCTAGTCGAAAGGGCTGTGTGGACGCGCAGCCAACTAGACTAGCATATGACACGGTCGATGGCTTGGTCTCACTAGCCATGGAGCATTGGATGCTAACCGGTTAATATGGACATGGAAGGATCGGTCGGATTCGACGTAGTCGGATCCGAGTCGAGATAAGGTCCGAGTCGGACAGACCCAACTATGAGACGCAGCGATATGTCATATCTGAGTCTCTAGTACAACATATTTTCTATGTCCTAAGACCTGAGCTGACGCATGTACTCGGGATGGTGACAGACTTGCTTTGGGCCAACCAAACACTACTCCGTAACTGGGTAGTTATAAAGGTAGGTTTCGGGTTTGTCCAGAACCATGCTGCGAGACGTGGTCGAGCAATATGGGATTTGCCCCTCCGATTAGGAGAGATATACTCTGGGCCCCTTGTGTGATCCGACCAGGATAAGCATTGCCATGCGACAAGGATTATGAGATAATCCGGTTTGTGGTCGACATCACTGGAACGAGAAAGAGGTCGGGCTGGCACAAGGATGATAGACTCGCCTTGAGCTCGACAACATATATCGTGTGGCAAAAGGAATGGAAGTGTGATGTACAGGTTCGCTAACCATCTTCATAGTCTTCTTGGTGTTCGGCATGCCTTGCTAGAGGCCGCTACCAACCGTGCAGTTCAGAGGTGATCCGAACTGTGACCAAGCTGACTTGAACCTAAGGGGTCGCGCTCTTAAGGGAAGGAACCTACGAGGTCGGATCTGAGGACACTATTCGGATGTGACCCGAACTGTATTTGGATTGTGGCCGAGTAGACTTATGGGCTTTAGGGTCCGTGCGAGGCCCAAGTGTTGAGCCCGTGACGGATGCCTATATATATAGTGGAGGTGCGGCACACTCATGGGCTGATCGCTTCGGCGCTGTCACTAGGGTTTGCATGTGTTGCAAATAGACACCTTCACTCGCCGTCGGTTGTGTGATCGGACCTAGCAGTCCGCCGCACGACGTTCCTCCTGCAAGCGCGGATACCATACGAAGCGGTGCACTTGCGCCACTCTAGCGAACTTGTACGTGGGAATCGACCACCGGTTGTACGAGGGAGATCGGACGAGGAGGAGACGATCCACGCGGAGGCGCTGCCCCAACTCTTCTTCCGCTGCACGGCACTACGCATCTAGTGGTAACGAACTGTGATCCATTTCCCGTAGCATGTTCTTGGTTGTTCTGCACGTAGGAAATTTTAATTTGCAGTCGAAGCACCCGACCGTAGATCCCAATAGTGGTCTCAGAGCCTATGCTATAGGATTTGGATTCAGATCATATGCATATTAGATATGTGGAGGCAATAGATGAGATCTGTTGTCAATTATAAGATTGGTTGTGTGCATGGTTCATGAGATCAACTGCACATGGGGATCGATGTGGCTATGTTTTATGATGATTGGGATCGATGAGGTCGTGACACGATCTACCCCTACCGGTCGGTTATCCGCCATCGGGGTTAATAGTGAAACGTAAATCCGAATCGGATTCGCGATGATCGATGAGATCGGTCAGATCAGAGAATTCGGCGTGATCGGAGTTCAAATGTGATCTGTAATTTCCAAAAACGTCGGGCGCTGGAGACCGCCGTGTGCGTAGCACCTTGTATTTCGTACATGATCACTCAAACTGGTAGAATGCGATTCTATGCATAACTTTATTTTGTAGGGTTTGATGTGAATAGTATGGCTCATGTGCATGTGATGCATGTGTGTAAATTATACATGGCCTGCGTGTCATGTTTGTCAGCCGGCAGGAGCCAAAGTGCTGTCATTATATTGTATAACGACCTGCGTGTCGACTTGTGACTCTATGTAAAATTCATTACTAGATAGTAGTTGGATAATAGAGGTCAGGTTGATGGCTTGGCGTCCCAGCGTGACAAACAAGATGGAGTTCCTAGATTGTCATCGGAGTCGGAGCCAACCTGGAAGAACATCCATGAAGGAGCCATACTATTTCACAATATGTGTTTATTTGTGATTTTTATGCTTCCTTGTTTTCTATGCATGTTAGAATGGTAGAAAGATCCCTCATGAATATCAAGCGAATTGCCATCCCCGATGTTGCACCTTCGCACGTCAAGTTCGTCTAGTAGTGGGCTCATAAAATTGGGGTGCTACAAGGTGTCCTTGAACTGAAGGGTTCGTGTCGGAAGAGGAACTGTAGCAAGTGGCTCATAAAGTCTGGACCGGACTCAAAGACCATTTGCTATAATTGCAAGGAAACTGGTCACTGGAAGAGGAACTATAGCAAGTGGCTTGCAGAGCATGGCAAGAAGGCCGGGAATGCTGCTTCAGGCAAAGGTACACTTGTTGCATATGTTATAGACATTTACCTTGCTGACATACCTAGTAGCTCTTGGGTATTTGATACTGGATTGTTTGTTCATATTTGCAACTCCATGCAGGGGCTGGTAAGAACTAGGCATGTGGCACAAGGGGAGATTGACATCAGGGTCAGCAACAAAGCAAGATTTGCTATGTTGGAGGTCGGCACGATGCAGCTCCAACTTCCTTCTGGATTTATTTTGGGATTGAATAACTGTTGTTACATTCCTGCACTTAGGCGGTATATTATTTCTGCCTCATGCTTGATGACTCAGGGTTATGAATTCAATTTAAAGGACAATGGTTGTTCGATTTATTTGAATGGTATGTTCCACGGCTATGCACCCATTGTTGATGGGTTATTTATATTGAATCTAGGACAGGAACCGGTCTATAACGTGAATATCAAGAGGCATAAGCCCAATGAGATAAATCCGACATACTTCTGGCATTGTCGGCTTGGACACATTAGTCTGAAACGCATGAATAAGCTCCATGATGATGGACTCCTAACTTCGACCAACTTTTGTTCATTCGAGACATGCGAATCATCCTTGCTCGGCAAGATGACTAAGTCTCCTTTCGCAAAGAGTTGCGAGAGGGCATCCGAGCTGTTGGAACTAATACATAGTGATGTGTGTGGACCAATGAGCACAACTGCCAGAGGTGGCTATCAGTACTTCGTGACTTTTACCGATGACTTGAGTAGATGTGGATATATCTATTTGATGAGGCACAAGTCAGAGACTTTTGAAAAGTTCAAAGAGTTTCAAAAAGAGGTGGAGAATTAGCTCGGCAAGACTATAAAACTTCTACGATCTGGTCGTGGAGGTGAGTACGTGAGCCAGGAGTTTGATGATCATCTAAAAAGCAGAGGTATAGTACCTCAGCTCACACCTTCGGGTACGCCACAGATAAATGGTGTATCAGAATGGAGGAATCGCACCTTGTTGGACATGGTTCAATCTATGATGAGCAAGTCGGACTTACCCTTGTCAATCTGGGGATACGCTCTAGAAACTGTAGCTTTCACACTTAACAGGGTACCATCAAAATCCGTAGACAAGACACCACATGAGATGTGGACCGGGAAGACTTCCAGTTTGTCTTTTCTAAAGATTTGGGGTTGTGAAGCATTTGTCAAGAAACTTATGTCAGACAAGCTTACACCCAAGTCGGATAAATGCATATTCGTGGGATATCCGAGGGAAACCTTGGGATATAACTTCTACAACCGGGAAGAGAACAGAGTGTTTGTTGCTCGGAACGGGGTTTTCCTTGAGAAAGAGTTTCTCAGTCGGGAGGCTAGTGGGAGGACGGTCTGACTCGAAGAAATTCGAGGACCACTCGGGGACGGCTCGGCTGGTGATGAGATCACACCGGAGTCAGTCAGGGAACCCGTAGTGGAAGCGGCACCGGAACAACGGAGGTCGGAAAGATTGCGCATTGTGTGCGATGTATTGTTGCTAGAAAGCGACGAGCTGGCCACATATGCAGAAGCGATGGTGAGCCTAGATTCCGAGGCATGGCTGGAGGCCATGAGATCCGAGTTAAAGTCCATGGATGAAAATAAAGTTTGGGACTTGGTTGATCCGCCGCCTGGCGTAATGGCCATTGGTTGCAAATGGGTCTTTAAGAAGAAAACCAATGTGGATGGAAATGTTCAGATCCACAAAGCTCGGCTTGTCGCTAAGGGTTATGGACAAGTTCAAGGAATTGACTACGACGAGACTTACTCGCCGGTAGCGATGCTGAAGTCGGTGAGGATCATACTAGCTATAGCTGCATATTTCAATTACGAGATATGGCAGGTGGATGTCAAGACGGCTTTCCTTCATGGAAATTTAACCGAGGACGTGTATATGATACAACCCGAGGGTTTTGTCGATCCGACTAGCACTAGTAAGGTATGCAAGCTCAAGAGATCCATTTATGGGTTGCGGCAAGCATCTCGGAGCTGGAACATTCGTTTTGATGAGGTCGTCACTGGTTTCGGCTTCATCAAAAGCGAAGAGGACTCTTGTTTATACAAGAAGTTAAGTGGGAGCTCGATAGTGTTTTTTGATCTTGTATGTGGATGACATACTACTGATCGGAAATGATATTTCGATGCTGAACTCGATCAAGGAGTCATTGAATGGCAAGTTTTCGATGAAGGACCTTGGTGAGGCAATGTACATTTTAGGCATTAAGATCTATAGAGATAGATCAAGGAGGCTGCTCGGCTTAAGCCAGAGCACGTACATAAATAAAGTGTTGAAGCGGTTCAACATGAGTGAGGCAAAGAAAGGGTTCTTGCCACTCTCACATGGTATAAGGCTAAGCGAGACTCAGTGTCCTTCGACATCTGATGAGCGAAGCAGGATGAGTAGGATTCCATATGCCTCGGTAATCGGATCCATCATGTATGCCATAATATGTACGCGGCCCGATGTTGCTTTTGCAATAAGACTAACAAGTAGATACCAGGCCAACCCAGGTGAGAGTCACTGGGCAATGGTAAAGACTATTTTGAAGTACCTGAAAAGGACTAAAGAGATGTTCCTAGTTTATGGAGGTGAGGAAGAGCTCGTCATAAGGGGTTACGCCAATGCTAGTTTCCAAACCGACAGAGATGATTGTCGATCACAGTCCGAATTCGTGTACGTCATGAACGGAGGAGCAGTGAGCTGGATGAGTTCCAAGCAAGATACGGTGGCCAATTCTACTACAGAAGCCGAATTAATTGCGGCTTGTGAAGCTACAAAGGAAGGTGTTTGGATACGGAACTTTGTGGATGATCTTGGTATTTTCCCAGCCTCGGTAAAACCTTTGGACCTTTATTGTGATAATTCCGGTGCCATCGCACAAGCCAAGGAGCCGAGGAATCACCACAAGGTCAGACACATAGATCGGAAATATCACCTGATACGAACGATCGTAAAGAGTGGTGATGTAGAGTTATGTAAAATTCACACGGATGCAAATGTTGCGGATCCGTTGACTAAGCCGCTTCCACAACCCAAGCATGAGGGGCACGTTAGAGCTATGGGCATTCGATGTCTATTTGATTGACTCTAGTGCAAGTGGGACACTGTTGGAGATATTCCCTAGAGACAATCATGTATGATGATATTTCCTATGTGTTTATGAATACAGATAGTCCTTGGACATTATCAATGATGTGTATCAGCAAGTACGTGACTTGTTTGTGGGACTATGCATTGTATGATGACTGTCCTAAAAGGTCCCTAGTCGAAAGGGCTGTGTGGACGCGCAACCAACTAGACTAGCATATGACACGGTCGATGGCTTGGTCTCACTAGCCATGGAGCATTGGATGCTAACCGGATAATATGGACTTGGAAGGATCTGGTTGGATTCGACATAGTCAGATCCGAGTCGAGATAAGGTCCGAGTCGGACAGACCCAACTATGAGACGCAGCGATATGTCATCTGTGAGTCTCTAGTACAACATATGTTCTATGTCCTAAGACTTGAGCTGATGCATGTACTCGGGATGGTGACAAACTTGCTTTGGGCCGACCAAATGCTACTCCGTAACTGGGTAGTTATAAAGGTATGTTTCGGGTTTGTCCAGAACTATGCTGCGAGACGTGGTCGAGCAAGATGGGATTTGCCCGTCCGATCAGGAGAGATATAATCTGGGCCTCTCGTGTGATCCGACCAGGATAAGCATGGCTATGCGACAAGGATTATGAGATAATACGGTTTGTGGTCGGCATCACTGGAACGAGAAAGAGGTCGAGCTAGCACAAGGATGACAGACTCGCCTTGAGCTCGACAACATATATCGTGTGGCAAAAGGAATGGAAGTGTGATGTACATGTTTGCTAACCAGCTTCATAGTCTGCTTGGTGTTCGGCATGCCTTGCTAGAGGCCGCTACCAACCATGCAGTTCGGAGGTGATCTGAACTGCGACCAAGCCGACTTGAACCTAAGGGGTCGCGCGCTTAAGGGAAGGAACCTACGAGGTCGGATCCGAGGACACTGGTCGTATGTGATCCGAACTGTATTCGGATTGTGGCCGAGTAGACTTATGGGCTTTAGGGTCCGTGCGAGGCCCAAGTGTTGAGCCCGTGACGGACGCCTATATATATAGTGGAGGTGTGGCACACTCATGGGCTGATCGCTTCGGCGCTATCACTAGGGTTTGCATGTGTTGCAAATAGACACCTCCACTCGCCACCGGTTGTGTGATCGGACCTTGCAGTCCGCCACACGATGTTCCTCCTGCACGCGCGGATACCGTTAGAGGCGGTGCACTTGTGCCGCTCTGGCGAACCAGTACGTGGGAACCGACCACCAGTCGTACGAGGGAGATCGGATGAGGAGGAGACGATCCACGCGGACGCGCTGCCCCAACTCTTCTTCCGCTGCACGGCACTGCGCGTCTAGTGGTAATGAACTGTGATCCATCTCCCGTAGCATGTTCTTGGTGGTTCTGCGCGAAGGAAATTTTAATTTGTAGTCGACGCACCCTACCATAGATCCCAACAGTGGTATGAGAGCCTCTGCTATAGGATTTGGATTCAAATCGTATGCATATTAGATATGTGGAGGCAATAGATGAGAACTATTGTCATTGTTAAGATTGGCTGTGTGCACGGTTGATGAGATCAACTGCACAAGGGGACTGATGTGGCTATGTTTTCTGTTGATTGGGATCGATGAGGTCGTGACAAGATCTACCCCTACCGGTCGATTATCCGCCATCGGGGTTAACAGTGAAACATAAATACGAATCGGATTCGCGATGATCGATGAGATCAGTCAGATGGAAGAATTCGGCGTGATCGGAGTTCAGATGTGATCTGTAATTTCTGAAAACGTCGGGCGCTGGGTACCGCCGTGTGCGTAGCGCCTTGTATTTCGTACAGGATCACTCAAACAGTAGAATGCGATTCTATGCGTAACTTTATTTTGCAGGGTTTGATGTGAATAGTATGGCTCATGTGTATGTGATGCATGTGTGTAAATTATACATGGCCTGCGCGTCATGTTTGTCAGCCGGCAGGAGCCAAAGTGTTGTCATTATATTGTATAACGACCTGCGTGTCGACTTGTGACTCTATGTAAAAGTCATTACTAGATAGTAGTTGGATAATAGAGATCATGTTGGTGGCTTGGCGTCCCGGCGTGACAAACAAGATGGAGTTCCTAGATGGTCATCGGAGTCGGAGCCAACCTGGAAGAACATCCATGAAGGAGCCATACTATTTCACAATATGTGTTTATTTGTGATTGTTATGCTTCCTTGTTTTCTATGCATGTTAGAATGGTAGAAAGACCCCTCACGAATATCAAGTGAATTGCCATCCCTGATGTTGCACCTTCGCACGTCAAGTACATCCAGTAGTGGGCTCATAAAACTGGGGTGCTGCTGTGAGGCCCCAATTTAATCGTACACTAATCATACACGCAAACGTGTACGATCAAGATCAGGGTCTCACGGGAAGATATCACAACACAACTCTACAAATAAAATAAGTCATACAAGCATCATATTACAAGCCAGGGGCCTCGAGGGCTCGAATACAAGAGCTCGATCATAGACGAGTCAGCGGAAGCAACAATATCTGAGTACAGACATAAGTTAAACGAGTTTGCCTTAAGAAGGCTAGCACAAACTGGGATACAGATCGAAAGAGGCGCAGGCCTCCTGCCCGGGATCCTCCTAACTACTCTTGGTCATCGTCAGCGGGCATCACGTAGTAGTAGGCACCTCCGGTGTAGTAGGAGTCGTCGTCGAAGGTGGCGTCTGGCTCCTGGGCTCCAACATCTGGTTGCGACAACCAGGTAGAAGGGATAGGGGGAAAAGAGGGAGAAAGCAACCGTGAGTACTCATCCAAAGTACTCGCAAGCAAGGAGCTATACTACATATGTATGCATTGGTATCAAATGGAATAAGGGTATCATAGGTGGACTGAACTGCAGAAAGCCGGAATAAGGGGGGGATAGCTAGTCCTTTCGAAGACTACGCTTCTGGCAGCCTCCGTCTTGCAGCATGTAGAACAGAGTAGACTGAAGTCCTCCAAGTAGCATCGCATAGCATAATCCTAACCGATGATCCTCCCCTCGTCGCCCTGTGAGAGAGCGATCACCGGTTGTATCTGGCACTTGGAAGGGTGTGTTTTATTAAGTATCCGGTTCTAGTTGTCATAAGGTCAAGGTACAACTCCAAGTCGTCCTGTTACCGAAGATCACGGCTATTCGAATAGATTAACTTCCCTGCAGGGGTGCACCACATACCCCAACACGCTCGATCCCATTTGGCCGGACACACTTTCCTGGGTCATGCCCGGCCTCGGAAGATCAACACGTCGCAGCCCCACCTAGGCACAACAGAGAGGTCAGCACGCCGGTCTAAACCTAAGCGCACAGGGGTTTGGGCCCATCGCCCTTAGCACACCTGCACGTTGCGAACGCGGCCGGAAGCAGAACTAGCCCCCTTAATACAAGAGCAGGCTTACGTTCCGATCCGGCGCGCGCCACTCAGTCGCTGACGTCACGAAGGCTTCGGCTGATACCACGACGCCGGGATACCCATAACTACTCCCGCGTAGATGGTTAGTGCGTATAGACCAAATGGCCAAACTCAGATCAAATACCCAGATATCGTTAAGCGTGTTAGGTATCCGCGAACGCCGACCAGGGCCAGGCCCACCTCTCTCCTAGGTGGTCTCAACCTGCCCTATCGCTCTGTCTCAAAGTAACAGTCGGGGGCCGTCGGGAACCCAGGCCCACCTCTACCGGGATGGAGCCACCTGCCCCTTCAGCCCCCATCTCCGAACAGTATCACAGGTAAGGTAATTGTGTAAAGTATATAGTATATGCCCGTGATCACCTCCCGAAGTGATCACGGCCCAGTAGTATAGCATGGCAGACGGACAAGAGTGTAGAGCCACTGATGGAACACTAGCATCCTATACTAAGCAGTAGGATAGCAGGTAATGGTAACAACAGTAGTAGCAAGGACAGGCTATGCATCAGAATAGGATTAATCGGAAAGCAGTAACATCTACACTACTCTAATGCAAGCAGTATAGAAAAGAGTAGGAGATATCTGGTGATCAAGGGGGGGGCTTGCCTGGTTGCTCTGGCAAGAGAGAGGGGTCGTCAACACCGTAGTCGAACTGGGGTCGCCGTCAGCCTCGGGGTCTACCGGAAAGAAGTAACGGAGGGGGAATACAATAAATAATAGAGCAATCAAGGTATCACAAAGCATAATGAGGCAATACGCAGTGCTAGGTATGCCCTAACGCGGTATTAGGTGATACCGGTGAAGGGGGAAACATCCGAAAAAGTATTCCCGGTGTTTGCATTTCTCGGACAGATGAAACGGAGGGGGAAAGCTGCTGGTTCTCTATGCTAGGGATGTGTGGAGGACGAACGGACCGCATATCCGGATTCGTCTCGTCGTTCTGAGCAACTTTCATGTAGAAAACTTTTTCATCCGAGTTATGGATTATTTATTATGATTTATCAAAGTTTTAGGCATTTTTGAAATTATCGAAAATAGATTAGAAATGCTAAGTGTACCCAAAAGTACACCCAGCCCGCGGCAGTGTGGGGCTGATAGGGGGCCCAATCAACTGCCCAGTCAGCAGTTGACTGGTCAAAGGCCCCTGTGGGTCCCATCTGTCATTGACTGAACAGCTAAATGTTTTAGTTAATCTAATTAAATCGTGGGGCCGAGCTGTCAGTGTCTATTAACTTAATTAAATTTAGTTTTTAGTTAATTAACTAATAGCGGGGGGTGGGGGCCACCTGTCATTAGGCTAACTCTAAGTAATAAAAAAACAAAAAGAACAGGGGCTAATCCCCATTACCAGTTCGGATGAGCCTGTGCTCGTACAGAGAAAGGCGAGGCCATGGCCAAGAGCGGCCGGCCGAACAGTTGCTAGGGGCGGGAGAGCGGGGCACGGCCTGGCGCCGATGCGGGGCGCACGAGATGGCCGGGGGGGGGCGCGGCCGACGGCTATGGCCGGCTGCAGCGGGCGCGGCGGGGCGAGGGGACAGGGCGGCGCCGGCAGCGGTGGGCGGCAGGGTCAGCGAGCGGAGACCGCCGTCGGGCACCAGCAGCGCGGCTGCAGTAGACGAGCGGGGCGGCGCGACGAGGCAAGCAGGGCGAGCTGTGCGGCGGCACTGACGAGCAGCAGCACCAGGGGCGCATGGTAGTGGGCGCGTGTGCAGCAGCAGTTGAGGCCAAGGCCTACAGGCGGGCACGCGCGGAGGCGTGGTCGTACGCGGACCGAGGGGAGGTGCGGCGAGCACGGCGACTACGGCGACGATTCATCATGGAAATTAGAGGGATGGGGGGGGGGACGACGGCTCACAGCGCACTTGACGACGGCGTAGCAGGCTTGGGGTTGCGCTCGTGGTGGCGATTCGTCGACGACAAGGTAGAAGTGACGGCCGACGAAGGGGATCGACGATTGCGACGGCGTGAGGGCGTCCCTACTCGCGCGACTTGCCGTAGACGTAGAGGGTGAAGGTGCACGTCTCCTGGACCTGCTGGATAGGCGAGGGGAGGCCGGTGTCCGCGCCAACGTCGACGGCGCAGCCATGGGAGCTCTCAGACGCGGCTCGATTTGGTGGAGAACGGCGCCAGAGGGGAGAAAAGGAGGGAGCTAGGGTTCATGGCAGAGAGAGGGGCGTCGAGGGAGGGCTCTTATCCAACTCTTCAACCGCAGGATGGGCGGCAGCGCGACATCCGCGTGCTGGACGGCGCACGGGCGTCCACGGGAGCGAGGTGAACAGGAGGTAGGAGGAGGCGTGAATGGGCTGGGCCGGCTGTGTACTGGGGCCATTAGGGCCCGGTGCACAGTAGTTAGCTGGGCTCCTTTTGTTTTTGTTTATATTCTGCTATTCTTTAGTTCACCTCTGTTTTGCAATATTTTGAGGTAGTACTAAATGAATTTATTTATAGGTGCAACTTTGCACGTAATTACTAGGTAGGATTCTGAAGCCACACACAAGGTTTCAATTTATTTGGAGAAGTTTCACCATTTATTTAAATTGTAAAAGATAAATTAAATGCTACTGGTCCAAGTCCAAATAGGTTAATGGCATTTCAGATACTCAACTAAGGTTGGGTCTTATATGATAATTAATCAGTGAATATTTTCAATGCAACAAACATTTTTGTTTTACTGCCCAAAGAAATAATTTATTTGACTCATTTTAAATTTGAAAAAGGCTTTGATTTGTGGACAAGTGGCAAGCTGCATAGTAATCACGATGACATGGCCACCATTAGGGGGAGATTACTGTAGCATGATTCTCGGGGTGTTACAAATCTCCTCCACTACAAGAAATCTCGTCCCGAGATTTAAGGGATGGAGTAAGGTGGAAAAGACTCGGGAAGGACCAAGCTCAACACAAGATAGGTACCTGGGGGCTATCTCGATGAACGTGGCATAGAGGCATCTCTCGAGTTGAAACTTAATAAAATATCGAGAGCAAAGTATGAAGGTACAATAGGAAGTTTCAACCGAATGGACAAACGAATGATACCTGAACGGAGTGAGAGAAAGGGGTTCGGAGCATCGGGAATAGATCATCTCTCAGAAGGTGGCTCGTGACAACACACAAAGCCAAGAGCATGTGATACTTCGGAATAAAGGGTATACAGGAGACTCAGGTTCCGATCCTGTGGAACTGTGGGTTATGGGCCCAGCATGTGGGTTAACAGCAGGAAAGCACTAATCAATTTGCACGATCATAATAGGAAGGCAGGTCAGAGTATAGCCTGTCAGTTATGTTGGCAACAGCGCTGGTACCAAGGGCAAGGGACAAAGAGAACCATTTTTCCTGCTCGTTGAACGAGGCGGGCCAATAGGCAAAGTTCTCATCCATCGGTGGCTACCGGAATGTCAACAACAATAGTAACAGGGTTTTACTGTAAGAGTTGTACACCAAGATGTTTATTTAAGCAGAAGAATATTACTGCTTAGATCATATAGATCACAATAAAAGTTAAACAAAAGAATGGGAAGGAAAAGGCGATCATTAAATTAATCAGATCATTGGAACGGAAAATGTGTTTACACACAAGAATTGGGAGTATATCCTTCCCAAGGGGAAACGGATCAGGATATACATGATATGACAGCAAGTTCAAAAGCATTTAGATAAAGGGGGCGAGGGAAGAATCATGGTATTACCCATGCAACGGTTTTTTGGATAATAGATCAAGAAACGTTCGACAATGTGCTTCCAATGTTCTCGTTGCCGGAATACCTCAGTCATGCTTCGAGGTAGCATTAACTTGGTGTTCCAAGTAGGGGTTGGAGTTGAAGATCACAAGAAATACTCAAGGAACAATTGCAGGAATAGCAAGGAGTCAAAGGTATAACCAAGACATGATCAAACATGTGTTGGAAAGAAGAAAAGGGGGTTGTCGATGATAACTCAAATCATCGAAGGTCAAGGATGGTTTTCCCACCATGAATTCAATTGTCATCTCAACAGAAGTCAAAATGTTGATGCTGATCACGACGCATTCGTCGAGAGGCTCTATGAAGATGCCATCGAGAAGCGATGTCATCAAGCAACAAGAAGGATGAAGTGAAAGGCTATTGGAACCACGGATACGACGCAAGCTCGAAATCAAGCTTGTTTGTTCGAGGTGAAATGATAAGATGAAGAAGATCGACGTAAGCTTAGCTCGTCGTCGGAAGTTGCTTCGGGAAGAAGGACTGGGTAGCATAGTTAAAAATTTGCTTGATAATGATATAGCCGATCAGGATAGGAATGATGTGATGGGAGTATCATTCCAATGAGAATTCACAAGAGGTAGTGCAATGACATAATATCCTCTAGATAACAGGGGGAAATACTCAAGGTAGATCAAAACAGAGGTTGGACAGATGAAATGATCTGCAGAAGACAAGTATTTTAACTTGTCCGGGAAATGTAATCAGGGAGGAAATATGGTCGGAACCACAATTGCAAAGGATCAATTCATAGATACAAGATGAGCTTGTACCAAAGAAATAATTATTATTATGAGCAGCTTCCATGATAAGTTCTACATCGGGTCCATGGGCACGAACACAAGGGTTCAAGGTCGTCTCCCACTTCTTCAATGCATAACCTCTCATTTACTTCTCGCTTTTGATGAATTTGTAGTGTAGAAGTTTTTATCCGGCGTAACACAAGTAGAGTATGACCCGTGAGAACTCTCGGGTTCACATGGATTATGGAAGGCATAAGTTCAACCCATCGGGGCATTTTTATGAATCTATACAACCATCAACCAAGCAAGAGATACGAGTTCGAAAGAAGAGTATCGAAGTCAAAGCAGGTGATACAATTTACCAAAGGTATTACGTATCAGGGAAAAACTCACAAGATTTTTGGATGTGAAGGACACTGTCGGATAACAACCCAACAATAGACCTGGCAATTCACAACAGAGTTGAAGTCAGTATTGGTAATCAATCAGATGAAGAAAGAATGCAAGGAGATGAGATTATAGAAACATCTGACTAACTCAAAGTTTAATTAACAAAGGAATTATGATTTCCAAAATGAAGGATCAGAAGTAGACGCTCTGATCAAATGATGGGCAACTTGAATAGAATTAGAATGGCAATCAACCAAGGTTTGATTTGCCGAGAACCAGCTCCTGTTTAAAATATCGTCTGAGCCAAAAGTAAAATTTCTAAGGATCAATTGAAGACTGCGAGTAATTGCACACATATTGAATCAAAGGCTCAGAATGACAACTACAAAGGATTTTTAATGAATATTGCTATACATATGGAATTAACCATAATGCAAGCAGGTAAGACGTTCCCGAGCAATAGGTTGCTGAGGATTTTCGGAAGATTGAATAGCATTTCGAAGACATTGGTGAAACGCATGAATAGCTGGGGATAAACGAATTCTCGGTAAGTGTGAGGAATCATCCCTAAGGGATTTCAAGCGGTATAAACTGCAAGGTAGTGAGCTGAGAATTTCAAGGCATCTTGTAATAACAAGAGTAACTAGGAATGAATGTACGAATGGCAACTGTGTGAAGTTATTCATAAGAATATATCGATGGTAGGGAATTGCAAAGGCTGGGGCACAAGGGTTTCGGGGAAACATCGGAGAGTATCTTCATAATCTTCTAGTGCAGCAAGCGATCACCGGTAATGTTGGGACTCTCCGGGAGGAAGTGGGTACGAGAACCTAATGTCAAAGTTCGTAAAATGTTTAACCCGAATAGATGAGAGATCAGAATCCCAGAGTATAGACGAGGAATAAAAGATCCTAATACCACCCAATGGCGACATGGGCCCGTAAGACACACAGCCAATGTTAGTAACAGTTTTTCAATGACTAGACTCAACTTCGGCCAAGGAGTTTGGAAGGGGGATTCCTACAAGCAGTCGGCTCTGATACCAACTTGTGACGCCCCCAATTTAATCGTACACTAATCATACACGCAAACATGTACGATCAAGATCAGGGACTCACGGGAAGATATCACAACACAACTCTACAAATAAAATAAGTCATACAAGCATCATATTACAAGCCAGGGGCCTCGAGGGCTCGAATACAAGAGCTCGATCATAGACGAGTCAGCGGAAGCAACAATATCTGAGTACAGACATAAGTTAAACAAGTTTTCCTTAAGAAGGCTAGCACAAACTGGGATACAGATCGAAAGAGGCGCAGGCCTCCTGCCCGGGATCCTCCTAACTACTCTTGGTTATCGTCAGCGGGCATCACGTAGTAGTAGGCACCTCCGGTGTAGTAGGAGTCGTCGTCGAAGGTGGCGTCTGGCTCCTGGGCTCCAACATCTGGTTGCGACAACCAGGTAGAAGGGATAGGGGGAAAAGAGGGAGAAAGCAACCGTGAGTACTCATCCAAAGTACTCGCAAGCAAGGAGCTATACTACATATGTATGCATTGGTATCAAATGGAATAAGGGTATCATAGGTGGACTGAACTGCAGAAAGCCGGAATAAGGGGGGGATAGCTAGTCCTTTCGAAGACTACGCTTCTGGCAGCCTCCGTCTTGCAGCATGTAGAAACAGAGTAGACTGAAGTCCTCCAAGTAGCATCGCATAGCATAATCCTAACCGATGATCCTCCCCTCGTCGCCCTGTGAGAGAGCGATCACCGGTTGTATCTGGCACTTGGAAGGGTGTGTTTTATTAAGTATCCGGTTCTAGTTGTCATAAGGTCAAGGTACAACTCCAAGTCGTCCTGTTACCGAAGATCACGGCTATTCGAATAGATTAACTTCCCTGCAGGGGTGCACCACATACCCCAACACGCTCGATCCCATTTGGCCGGACACACTTTCCTGGGTCATGCCCGGCCTCGGAAGATCAACACGTCGCAGCCCCACCTAGGCACAACAGAGAGGTCAGCACGCCGGTCTAAACCTAAGCGCACAGGGGTTTGGGCCCATCGCCCTTAGCACACCTGCACGTTGCGAACGCGGCCGGAAGCAGAACTAGCCCCCTTAATACAAGAGCAGGCTTACGTTCCGATCCGGCGCGCGCCACTCAGTCGCTGACGTCACGAAGGCTTCGGCTGATACCACGACGCCGGGATACCCATAACTACTCCCGCGTAGATGGTTAGTGCGTATAGACCAAATGGCCAAACTCAGATCAAATACCCAGATATCGTTAAGCGTGTTAGGTATCCGCGAACGCCGACCAGGGCCAGGCCCACCTCTCTCCTAGGTGGTCTCAACCTGCCCTATCGCTCGCTCAAAGTAACAGTCGGGGGCCGTCGGAACCCAGTCCCACCTCTACCGGGATGGAGCACCTCCTACAGCCCCCATCTTCTGAACAGTATCACAGGTAAGGTAACTGTATAAAGTATATAGTATAGCCCGTGATCACCTCCCGAAGTGATCACGGCCCAGTAGTATAGCATGGCAGACGGACAAGAGTGTAGAGCCACTGATGGAACACTAGCATCCTATACTAAGCAGTAGGATAGCAGGTAATGGTAACAACAGTAGTAGCAAGGACAGGCTATGCATCAGAATAGGATTAATCGGGAAAGCAGTAACATCTACACTACTCTAATGCAAGCAGTATAGAAAAGAGTAGGAGATATCTGGTGATCAAGGGGGGGGGCTTGCCTGGTTGCTCTGGCAAGAGAGAGGGGTCGTCAACACCGTAGTCGAACTGGGGTCGCCGTCAGCCTCGGGGTCTACCGGAAAGAAGTAACGGGGGGGAATACAATAAATACATAGAGCAATCAAGGTATCACAACAGCATAATGAGGCAATACGCAGTGCTAGGTATGCCCTAACGCGGTATTAGGTGTACCGGCGAAGGGGGAAACATCCGAAAAAGTTATTCCCGGTGTTTGCATTTCTCGGACAGATGAAACGGAGGGGGAAAGCTGTGGTTCTCTATGCTAGGGATGTGTGGAGGACGAACGGACCGCATATCCGGATTCGTCTCGTCGTTCTGAGCAACTTTCATGTAGAAAACTTTTTCATCCGAGTTATGGATTATTTATTATGATTTATCAAAGTTTTAGGCATTTTTGAAATTATCGAAAATAGATTAGAAATGCTAAGTGTACCCAAAAGTACACCCAGCCCGCGGCAGTGTGGGGCTGATAGGGGGCCCAATCAACTGCCCAGTCAGCAGTTGACTGGTCAAAGGCCCCTGTGGGTCCCATCTGTCATTGACGGAACAGCTAAATGTTTTAGTTAATCTAATTAAATCGCGGGGCCGAGCTGTCAGTGTCTATTAACTTAATTAAATTTAGTTTTTAGTTAATTAACTAATAGCGGGGGGTGGGGGCCACCTGTCATTAGGCTAACTCTAAGTAATAAAAAAACAAAAAGAACAGGGTAATCCCCATTACCAGTTCGGATGAGCCTGTGCTCGTACAGAGAAAGGCGAGGCCATGGCCAAGAGCGGCCGGCCGAAGCAGTTGCTAGGGGCGGGAGAGCGGGGCACGGCCTGGCGCCGATGCGGGGCGCACGAGATGGCCGGGGGGGGCGCGGCCGACGGCTATGGCCGGCTGCAGCGGGCGCGGCGGGGCGAGGGGACAGGGCGGCGCCGGCAGCGGTGGGCGGCAGGGTCAGCGAGCGGAGACCGCCGTCGGGCTCCAGCAGCGCGGCTGCAGTAGACGAGCGGGGCGGCGCGACGAGGCAAGCAGGGCGAGCTGTGCGGCGGCACTGACGAGCAGCAGCACCAGGGGCGCATGGTAGCGGGCGCGTGTGCAGCAGCAGTTGAGGTCAAGGCCTACAGGCGGGCACGCGCGGAGGCGTGGTCGTACGCGGACCGAGGGGAGGTGCGGCGAGCATGGCGACTACGGCGACGATTCATCATGGAAATTAGAGGGATGGGGGGGAACGACGGCTCACAGCGCACTCGACGACGGCGTAGCAGGCTTGGGGTTGCGCTCGTGGTGGCGATTCGTCGACGACAAGGTAGAAGTGACGGCCGACTGATGGGGATCGACGATTGCGACGGCGTGAGGGCGTCCCTACTCGTGCGACTTGCCATAGACGAAGAGGGTGAAGGTGCACGTCTCCTGGACCTGCTGGATAGGCGAGGGGAGGCCGGTGTCCGCGCCAACGTCGACGGCGCAGCCATGGGAGCTCTCAGACGCGGCTCGATTTGGTGGAGAACGGCGCCAGAGGGGAGAAAAGGAGGGAGCTAGGGTTCATGGCAGAGAGAGGGGCGTCGAGGGAGGGCTCTTATACAACTCTTCAACCGCAGGATGGGCGGCAGCGCGACATCCGCGTGCTGGACGGCGCACGGGTGTCCACGGGAGCGAGGTGAACAGGAGGTAGGAGGAGGCGTGAATGGGCTGGGCCAGCTGTGTACTGGGGCCATTAGGGCCCGGTGCACAGTAGTTAGCTGGGCTCCTTTTGTTTTTGTTTATATTCTGCTATTCTTTAGTTCACCTCTGTTTTGCAATATTTTGAGGTAGTACTAAATGAATTTATTTATAGGTGCAACTTTGCACGTAATTACTAGGTAGGATTCTGAAGCCACACACAAGGTTTCAATTTATTTGGAGAAGTTTCACCATTTATTTAAATTGTAAAAGATAAATTAAATGCTACTGGTCCAAGTCCAAATAGGTTAATGGCATTTCAGATACTCAACTAAGGTTGGGTCTTATATGATAATTAATCAGTGAATATTTTCAATGCAACAAACATTTTTGTTTTACTGCCCAAAGAAATAATTTATTTGACTCATTTTAAATTTGAAAAAGGCTTTGATTTGTGGACAAGTGGCAAGCTGCATAGTAATCACGATGACATGGCCACCATTAGGGGGAGATTACTGTAGCATGATTCTCGGGGTGTTACAGCTGCTAGGTGTCCTTGAACTGAAGGGTTCGTGTTGGACACGGACATGCACTACATTAGGTTTACTTGACAAGGCTATCAAAACGGTTTTGGGCCTTGTGGCAAACGAGGTCAGGAGCCGGGGTATGAGATACCTACCCAACCGACAGGAGTTGTATAGAGATACAATTAGCAAGGAGTTGCTTACCGGATAGGCGTGTTGTCTAGCAGTGATGCTAAAGCTCACTAGTCGCATGTACTAGTCGGATCCTGGATCACTTAGAGTTTGCGGAGGGATGCTGACTTCAGTGGGGGTATTTCTGTTTAAGGCTAGAATTACTCTACATAAACACTTTTCTTAGTGATTGCATATTTTTCTGTTGTAGATCAATGGCACCACCTGCTCAACCCAACTTTGCATTGAAATCCATTCTGAAAAAGGATAAACTGAATGGAACAAACTTTACTACCTGGTATAGAAATTTGAGAATTGTTCTCAAGCATGATAAAAAGGAACATGTTCTAGAGGATCCGCTTCCAAAGGAACCTCCCGATAATGCTAGTACCGCAACCAAGAGTGCCTACAAGAAACTCGTTGATGAATCAAACGAGATCAACTGCCTCATGCTGGATTGTATGGAGCCCGATTTGCGGCAGCATTTCGAAGATGTTGGGGCTTTCGATATGATCGAGAGTCTCAAGAGCATGTTTCAGGTGCAGGCAAGGACCGAAAGGTTCAACGTCTGGCGATCCTTGATGGATTGTAAGCCGAAGGAAGGTGATCCACTGAGCCTGCATGTGATCAAGATGATCGGATATGTGCAAGCTTTGGATCGGTTGGGCTTCCCGCTCTTGGATGAGCTGGCTACTGATGTAGTTCTGGGTTCTCTTCCGCCCAGCTATGGGACGTTCATCTCGAACTATCATATGCATGGCATGGATAAGAAGCTCACTGAATTGCATGGGATGCTCAAAGTGGCAGAGCAGGATATTAAGAAAGGCACACATCAAGTGTTGATGGTGCAGAAATCGGCTAAGTTCAAGAAGAGTTGGTCTAAGAAGAAGGCTAAGGGAAAGGGCACAGATATGGTAACCTCCGCCGCTGCGCCAAAGTCTGGACCGGACTCAAAGACCATTTGCTATCATTGCAAGGAAACTGGTCACTGGAAGAGGAACTGTAGCAAGTGGCTTGCAGAGCATGGCAAGAAGGCCGAGAATGCTGCTTCAGGCAAAGGTACACTTGTTGCATATGTTGTAGAAATTTACCTTGCTGACATACCTAGTAGCTCTTGGGTATTTGATACCGGATCGTTTGTTCATATTTGCAACTCGATGCAGGGGCTGGTAAGAACTAGGTGTGTGGCACAAGGGGAGATTGACATCAGGGTCGGCAACAAAGCAAGATTTGCTGCGTTGGAGGTTGGCACGATGCAGCTCCAGCTTCCTTCTGGATTTATTTTGGAATTGAATAATTTTTGTTACATTCCTGCACTTAGTCGGAACATTATTTCTGCCTCATGCTTGATGAGTCGGGGTTATGAATTCAATTTAAAGGACAATGGTTATTCGATTTATTTGAATGGTATATTCCACGGCTATGCACCCATTGTTGATGGGTTATGTATATTGAATCTAGAACAGGAACCGGTCTATAACGTGAATGTCAAGAGGCATAAGCCCAATGAGATAAATCCGACATACTTCTGGCATTGTCGGCTTGGATACATTAGTCTGAAACGCATGAAGAAGCTCCATGATGATGGACTCCTAACTTCGACTGACTTTGGGTCGTTCGACAGATGCGAATCATGCTTGCTCGGCAAGATGACTAAGTCTCCTTTCGCAAAGAGTTGCGAGAGGGCATCCGAGTTGTTGGAACTGATACACAGTGATGTGTGTGGACCAATGAGCACAACTGCCAGAGGTGGCTATCAGTACTTCGTGACTTTTACCGACGACTTGAGTAGATATGGATATATCTATTTTATGAGGCACAAGTCAGAGACTTTTGAAAAGTTCAAAGAGTTTCAAAACGAGGTGGAGAATCAGCTCGACAAGATTATAAAACTTCTACGATCTGATCGTGGAGGTGAGTACATGAGCCAGGAGTTTGATGATCATCTGAAAAGCAGAGGTATAGTACCTCAGCTCACACCTCCGGGTACGCCACAGAGAAATGGTGTATCAGAACGGAGGAATCACACCTTGTTGGACATGGTTCGATCTATGATGAGCAAGTCGGATTTACCCTTGTCATTCTGGGGATACGCTCTAGAAACTGCAGCTTTCACACTTAACAGGGTACCATCAAAATCCGTAGACAAGACACCACATGAGATGTGGACCGGGAAGAGTCACAGTTTGTCTTTTCTAAAGATTTGGGGTTGTGAAGCATTTGTCAAGAAACTTATGTCAGACAAGCTTACACCCAAGTCGGATAAATGCATATTCGTGGGATATCCGAGGGAAACCTTGGGATATAACTTCTACAACCGGGAAGAGAACAAAGTGTTTGTTGCTCGGAACGGGGTTTTCCTTGAGAAAGAGTTTCTTAGTCGGGAGGCCAGTGGGAGGACGGTCTGACTTGAAGAAATTTGAGGACCACTCGGGAACGGCTCGGCTGGTGATGATATCATACCGGAGTTAGTCAGGAAACCCGTAGTGGAAGCGGCACTAGAACCACGGAGGTCGGAAAGATTGCGCAGAGTGCGCGATGTATTATTGCTAGAAAGCGACGAGCCGGCCACATATGCGGAAGCGATGGTGAGCCCAGATTCCGAGGCATGGCTGGAGGCCATGAGATCCGAGTTAAAGCCCATGGATGAGAATCAAGTTTGGGACTTGGTTGATCCGCCGCTTGGCGTAACGACCATTGGTTGCAAATGGGTCTTTAAGAAGAAAAACGATGTGGATGGAAATGTTCAGATCCTCAAAGCTCGGCTTGTCGCTAAGGATTATGGACAAGTCCAAGGAATTGACTACGACGAGACTTACTCGCCGGTAGCGATGCTGAAGTCGGTGAGGATCGTACTAGCTATAGCTACATATTTCGATTACGAGATATGGCAGATGGATGTCAAGACGGCTTTCCTTCATGGAAATTTAACCAAGGACGTGTATATGATACAGCCCGAGGGTTTTGTTGATCCGACTAGCACTAGTAAGGTATGCAAGCTCAAGAGATCCATTTATGGGTTGAGGCAAGCATCTCGGAGCTGGAACATTCATTTTGATGAGGTCATCACTTGTTTCGGCTTCATCAAAAGCGAAGAGGACTCTTGTTTATACAAGAAGTTAAGTGGGAGCTCGATAGTGTTTTTTGATCTTGTCTATGGATGACATACTACTGATCGGAAATGATATTTCGATGCTGAACTCGGTCAACGAGTCATTGAATGGCAAGTTTCGATGAACGACCTTGGTGAGGCAATGTACATTTTAGGCATTAAGATCTATAGAGATAGATCAAGGAGGCTTCTCGGCTTAAGCCAGAGAACGTACATATATAAAGTGTTGAAGCGGTTCAACATGAGTGAGGAAAAGAAAGGGTTCTTGCCACTCTCACATGGTATAAGGCTAAGCGAGACTCAGAGTCCGTCGACAACTGATGAGCGAAGGAGGATGAGTAGGATTCCATATGCCTCGGCAATCGGATCCATCATGTATGCCATGATATGTACGCGGCCCGATGTTGCTTTTGCAATAAGCCTAACAAGTAGATACCAGGCCAACCCAGGTGAGAGTCACTAGGCAGCGGTAAAGACTATTTTGAAGTACCTGAAAAGGACTAAAGAGATGTTCCTAGTTTATGGAGGTGAGGAAGAGCTCGTCGTAAGGGGTTACGCCGATGCTAGTTTCCGAACCGACAGAGATGATTGTCGATCACAGTCCGGATTTGTGTACGTCATGAACGGAGGAGCAGTGAGCTGGATGAGTTACAAGCAAGATACGGTGGCCGATTCTACTACAGAAGCCGAATACATTGCGGCTTGTGAAGCTGCAAAGGAAGGTGTTTGGATCCGGAACTTTGTGGATGATCTTGGTATTTTCCCTGCCTCGGTAAAACCGTTGGACCATTATTGTGATAATTCTGGTGCCATCGCACACGCCAAGGAGCCGAGGAATCACCACGAGGTCAGACACATAGATCGGAAATATCACCTGATACGAATGATCGTAAAGAGTGGTGATGTAGAGTTATGCAAAATTCACACGAATGCAAATGTTGCGGGATCCGTTGACTAAGCCGCTTCCACAACCCAAGCATGAGGGGCACGTTAGAGCTATGGGCATTCGATGTCTATTTGATTGACTCTAGTGCAAGTGGGAGACTGTTGGAGATATGCCCTAGAGGCAATCATGTATGATGATATTTCCTATGTGTTTATGAATAAAGATAGTATTTGGACATTATCAATGTTGTGTATCAGCAAGTACGTGACTTGTTTGTGGGACTATGCATTATATGATGACTGTCCTAAAAGGTCCCTAGTCGAAAGGGTTGTGTGGACGCGCAGCCAACTAGACTAGCATATGACACGGTCGATGGCTTGGTCTCACTAGCCATGGAGCATTCGATGCTAACCGGATAATATGGACTTGGAAGGATGTGGTCGGATTCGACGTAGTCAGATCCGAGTCGAGATAAGGTCCGAGTCGGACGGACCCAACTATGAGACGCAGCGATATGTCATATGTGAGTCTCTAGTACAACATATGTTCTATGTCCTAAGACCTGAGCTGACGCATGTACTCGGGATGGTGACAGACTTGCTTTGGGCCGACCAAATGCTACTTCGTAACTGGGTAGTTATAAAGGTAGGTTTCGGGTTTGTCCAGGACCATGCTGCGAGACGTGGTCGAGCAAGATGGGATTTGCCCCTCCGATCAGGAGAGAAATACTATGGGCCCCTCGTGTGATCCGACCAGGATAAGCATGGCCAAGTGAAAAGGCTTATGAGATAATCCGGTTTGCGGTCGGCATCACTGGAACGAGAAAGAAGTCGGGCTAACACAAGGATGACAGACTCGCCTTGAGCTCGACAACATATATCGTGTCGCAAAAGGAATGGAAGTGTGATGTACAAGTTCGCTAACCAGCTTCATAGTCTGCTTGGTGTTCGGCATGCCTTGCGAGAGGCCGCTACCAACCGTGTAGTTCGGAGGTGATCCAAACTGCGACCAAGCCGACTTGAACCTAAGGGGTCGCACACTTAAGGGAAGGAACCTACAAGGTCGAATCCGTGGACACTGGTCGGATGTGATCCAAACTGTATTCGGATTGTGGCTGAGTAGACTTGTGGGCTTTAGGGTCCGTGCGAGGCCCAAGTGTTGAGCCCGTGAAGGACGCCTATATATATAGTAGAGGTGCGGCACACTCATGGGCTGATCGCTTCGGCGCTTTCACTAGGGTTTGCATGTGTTGCAAATAGACACCTCCACTCGTTGCCGGTTGTGTGATCGGACCTAGCAGTTCGCCGCATGACGTTCCTCCTGCACGCGCGGATACCGTTAGAGGCGGTGCACTTGCGCCGCTCCGGCGAACCTGTACGTGGGAACCGACCACCGGTTGTACGAGGGAGATCGGACGAGGAGGAGACGATCCACGCGGACACGCTGCCCCAACCCATCTTCCGCTGCACGACACTGCGCGTCTAGTGGTAACGAACTGTGATCCATCTCCCGTAGCATGTTCTTGGTTGTTCTGCGCGTAGGAAATTTTAATTTGTAGTCGACACACCCTACAATAGATCCCAAGAAGGTTTAGCTTAATACTTCTTTTGTAGTTGCGGATGCTTGCAAGAGGGGTTAATCATAGGTGGGATGCTTGTCCAAGGAAGGGCAGCACCCAAGGACCGGTCCACCCACATATCAAATTATCAAAGTACCGAACGCGAATCATATGAACATGATGAAAACTAGCTTGACGATAATTCCCATATGTCCTCGGGAGCGCTTTCCTTTATATAAGAGTTTTTACAGGCTTGTCCTTTGCTACAAAAAGGATTGGGTCATCTTGCTGCACCTTATTTACTTTTATTACTTGTTACCCGTTACAAATTACCTTATCACAAAACTATCTGTTACCGATAATGTCAGTGCTTGCGGAGAATACCTTACTAAAAACTTCTTCTCATTTCCTTCTCCTCCTTGTTGGGTTCGACACTCTTAGTTATCGAAAGGACTACGATAGATCCCCTACACTTGTGGGTCATCAGTTATCAGCAAACATTATGAACTAACCATATTCACAATAGCATTTAGGTCTCACATATACTCATATCAATGGCATAATCAACTAGCAAGCAAGCAATAATAATGAATCTCGGATGTCAACACTTTTTCAAAACAATCATGATATGATATAATGGTATCTCGCTATCCCTTTCTGAGACCGCAAAACATAAATGCAGAGCAGCCCTGAAGATCAAAGACTGACTAGACATTCTAATCCATGGTAAATTAGATCCAGTCAGAGTCATACTCAATATAAATTAATAACAAAGCATAGAAATGACAGTGGTGCTCTCTAACTGGCGCTTTTTATAAGAGGATGATGACTCAACAATAAAAGTAAATAGATAGGCCTTTCAGAGAGGGAAGCAGGTATTTACAGAGGTACCAGAGCTCAAGCTTTTAAAATAGAGATAAATATAATTTTAAGCGGTATGCTTTCATTGTCAACATAACAACTAAGATACGTCGGTATCTTCCATGCTAGATACATTATAGGCGGTTCCCAAACAGAATGGTAAAGTTTTTACTCCCCCTCCACCAACAATCACACTCCACGGATGATCCGAAACAACGGGTACCGTCCATACCAACAATAGTCCTGGGGGAGTTCTGTTTGAAATTATATTTTGATTTGATTTGAAGATGGAACTAGGCATCCCGGTTATCAGCCCCTTTCTCATGAATAACAAGTGAATAAACACTCATCATGAGCAATTCGCTACATGAGCAATTCGGGCATACAAACACTCATCATGAATAAACAAGTGAATAACCCACCTAGCATGGAAGATACTGACAGCCCGCAGTCGCTACATGAGCAATTCGGGCATACAAAACATATTATTATTTGAAGGTTTAGAGTTTGGCACATGCAAATTTACTTGGAACGGTAGATAGATGCCGCATATAGGTAGGTATAGTGGACTCATATGGAACAACTTTGGGTTCATGGAAGTGGATGCACAAGCAGTATTCCCACTTAGTACAAGTGAAGGCTAGCAAAAAATTGAGGAGCGACCAACTAGAGAGCGACAACGGTCATAAACATGCATTGAGATTAACCAACATTGAGTGCAAGCATGAGTAGGATATAAATCACCATGAACATATTGCCAAGTTAAGCCACTTGAATCATTCAAAGGTGGATACCATCCTATCATACTACATCAAAACCATTTAAAAGCATGTTGGCACGGAACATAAACCATTATAAACTCCTAGCTAATTAAGCATGGCATGAGTAACTATAATCTCTAATTGTCATGGCAAACATGTTTCATTCATAATGGGTTGAAACAAGAATGATGAACTAATCATATTTACAAAAACAAAACAGGTCGAGTTCACACCACCTTTACCTTATCTCAATCATTTTATCATATATCGTCATTATTTCCTTTCACTTGCATGACCGAATGGTGTTAATAATAATAAGAGTTTTCATGCATTGGACTAAGCCGGAATCTGCAAACATTTATTCAAAGGAGAAGACAAAGTAATATGGGCTCTCTTATTAGATCAACAATAATGCAAATGAGAGCCACTCAACATTTTCATCATGGTCTTCTCCTTACATCCCAAAGGAAGGAAAAAATAATTTCAAAGAAACACACTAAAATATATTTTTGAGTTTTTTGTTTTTCTGAGGAAAGTAAAACAAGAACGAGAAAAACTATTTACACGGGAAAACTCCCAACAAGCAAAAGAAGAACGAGAAATATTTTTGGGTTTTCTTTTAATCCTACTACTAAATAAACTAGAAAGATAACTAAAAAGAAGTGAGAACTATTTTTTTGGATTTTCTCAAAGTTTCTCAAACACACAAGAAAGCGAGAAAAAGAAACTAACATGGACAATACTATGAAAAAGTATGAACACCGACAACTAGAATGAGTGTGCGAACATGAATGTAATGTCCGTGAGAAATACGTACTCCCCCAAGCTTAGGCTTTTGGCCTAAGTTGGTCTATGCCCACGGATCAAAGTAGCCCTCTGCCGGGTACTGAGGAGGATCCTGAGAGTTCCACTGGTTAGCGAGATCATGTGGCTCCCACTGATAAACAGACTCCTCATATGGATCAGGTGATGGTTCTAGCTCAGGAACTGGGGATCGCGTCCGCTCCCAGTATGCATAAATGTCCTCGGGCACGATAAGGTACTGATACGTCTCCATCGTATCTATAATTTTTGATTGTTCCATGCCAATATTATAAAATTTCATATTCTTTTGGCTACTTTTTATACCATTTTTTGGGACTAACATATTGATCCAGTGCCCAGTACCAGTTCCTGTTTGTTGCATGTTTTTTGTTTCGCAGAAAATCCATATCAAACGGAGTCCAAACGGGATAAAAACTTACAGAGATTTTTTTGGAATATATATGATTTTTGGGAAGAAGAATCAACACGAGACGATGCCCGAGGGGGCCACGAGGAAGGGGGGCGCGTCGCAGGGGGTCAGGCGCGCCCTGGGCCCTCGTGGCCACCCTGTATGGCGGTTGGTTCCCTTCTTTCACAGCAAGAAATATAATATTCGGATAAAAATCGTGTCCGAAATTCAACCCAATCGGAGTTACGGATCTCCAGGAATTTAAGAAACGGTGAAAGGGCAGAATCAGGGAACGCAGAAAGAGAGAGGGATATAATGATTGGTTGCATTTCACTACTACACATGATGATTTTTATAGATATAATATACATGTGCTTGCTGCTCCTACTTGAAATTATTATGAGAGAGGAACTACATCTCCGCCTCTCCATGTTTCTAATATGATAAAATTGCAAGAAACTTCTTATACTATGAATTGGCCTATACTATGTGTGCATGAATTGTTCTTTTATGACATACCGATGCATAAGAAGAGAGTTAGACTTCGTCATTACATGATATATGTTACTTTGTGCTCACTACTAAATCACAAATCATTGTTAATTGAAATTGGCTTTGATATACCTTGGGATCCGGGTGGATTCATTACTTGAGCACTATATGCCTAGCTTAATGGCTTTAGAGAAAGCGCTACCAGGGAGACAACCCGGAAGTTTTAGAGAGTCATTTATTTCTATTGAGTGTTTTTATATAGTTTAAAAACAAAAAAAATAAAGAGGGTAACCCAAAAATTTTCAAAAAGGAAAGTGAAAGTGAGAGAGACAAGCATTGTTGAAGTGAGGGAGCTCCTTGAACTTTGTTCATGCTCACGGAAACATTGTGAATCATGATTACAGAAACTTCTCAACAAAAATAATTATCCCGTTGTACAATTCCATTGTATTATAAAAATAATGTGCCAAGATTTGCCTTTAGGGTGTTTACATTGCTTGTTGGTTTGTGCGGTGCAAAACAGAAACTTTGGCTGTAGTGCGCGATTTTACATTTTTTACTGGAACATCAAACGGTTCTGAAACATTTTGCACTGTATTTCTTTACAGATTGTTTATTTGTCCTAATTTTGGCAGAATATTTAGAGTAACAAAAGTAAGGCGAATGTTCAGATTACTACAGACTGTCCTGTTTAAGACAGATTCTGTTTTGGATGCATAGTTCGCTTGTTTTGATGAAACTATCAATTTCTATCAGTGGATTAAGCCATGGAAAAGTTATATTACAGTAGCTACAATGAAAAAAATATGAATTGGTTTGAAACCGTACTTAGAGTAGTGATTTGCTTTATTATACTAACGGATCTGACCAAACTTTCTTTTAAGTTTTGTGTGATTGAAGTTTTCAAGTTTTGGGAGAGATCACGATGGATGAAGGAATCAGGAGTGGCAAGAGACTAAGCTTGGGGATGCCCGAGGCACCCCAAGGAAATATTTTGTCACATGATATGCGTAAATCTTGGAGCGTCTTTTGCATTTAGTTTTCACTTTTCTTTGATGCACCATGCTGGTATGAGATAGTCCATGGTTGATTTATAGAATGCTAATTGCACTTCACTTATATCTTTTGAGTATGGCTTTATAGAATGCTTCATGTGCTTCACTTATATCATTTGAAGTTTGGATTTCCTGTTTCTCTTCACATTGAAAACCGCCATTTGTAGAATGCTCTTTTGCTTCACTTATATTTATTAGAGTGTGGGCATATCTTTTGTAGAAAGAATTAAACTCTCTTGCTTCACTTATATCTATTTAGAGAGATGACAGGAATTGGTCATTCACATGGTTAGTCATAAAATCCTACATAAAACTTGTAGATCACTGAATATGATATGTTTGATTCCTTGCAATAGTTTTGCAATATAAAGATGGTGATATTAGAGTCATGCTAGTGGGTAGTTGTGGATTGTAGAAATACTTGTGTTGAAGTTTGTGATTCCCGTAGCATGCACATATGGTGAACCGTTATGTAACGAAGTTGGAGCATGAGGTATTTATTGATTGTCTTCCTTATGAGTGGCGGTCGGGGACGAGCAATGGTCTTTTCCTACCAATCTATCCCCCTAGGAGCATGCGCGTAGTACTTTGTTTCGATGACTAATAGATTTTTGCAATAAGTATGTGAGTTCTTTATGACTAATGTTGAGTCCATGGAGTATACGCACTCTCACCCTTCCATCATTGCTAGCTTCTTCGGTACCGTGCATTGCCTTTTCTCACCTCGAGAGTTGGTGCAAACTTCGCCGGTGCATCCAAACCCCGTGATATGATACACTCTATCACACATAAGCCTCCTTATATCTTCCTCAAAACATCCACGATACCTACCTATTATGGCATTTCCATAGCCATTCCGAGATATATTGCCATGCAACTTCCATCATCTTCATATACATGACTTGAGCATCATTGTCATGTTGCTTTGCATGATCGTAAGATAGCTAGCATGATGTTTTCATGGTTTGTCTATTTTTTGATGTCATTGCTACGCTAGATCATTGCACATCCCGGTACACCGCCGGAGGCATTCATATAGTCATATCTTTGTTCTAGTATCGAGTTGTAATATTGAGTTGTAAGTAAATAAAAGTGTGATGATCATCATTATTAGAGCATTGCCCCAGTGAGGAAACGATGATTGAGACTATGGTTCCCCCACAAGTCGGGATGAGACTCCGGACTTAAAAAAAAAAGAGGCCAAAGAAGCCCAAATAAAAAAAGTGGCCAAAAAAGCCCACCAAAACAAAAAACAAAAAATGAGAGAAAAGAGAGAAGGGGCAATGTTACTATCCTTTTACCACATTTGTGCTTCAGAGTAGCACCATGTTCTTCATATAGAGAGTCTCTTGAGTTATCACTTTCGTATACTAGTGGGAATTTTCATTATAGAACATGGCTTGTATATTCCAATGACGGCCTTCCTCAAATGCCCTAGGTCTTCATGAGCAAGCAAGTTGGATGCACACCCACATAGTTTCAGTCTGAGCTTTCATACAGTTATAACTCTTAATGCATCCGTTGCATGGCAATCCATACTCCTCACATTGACATCAATTGATGGGCATCTCCATAGCCCGTTGATTAGCCGCGTCGATGTGAGACCTTCTTCCTTTTTGTCTTCTCCACACAACCTCCATCATCATATTCTATTCCACCTATAGTACTATATCCATGGCTCACGCTCATGTATTGCGTGAAAGTTGAAAATGTTTGAGAACAACAAAAGTATGAAACAATTTCTTGTCTTGTCATCGGGGTTGTGCATGATTTGAATATTTTGTGTTGTGAAGATGGAGCATAGCCAGACCATATGATTTTGTAGGGATAACTTTCTTTGGCCATGTTATTTTGAAAAGACATGATTGCTTTATTAGTATGCTTGAAGTATTATTGTCTTCATGTCAAATGATAGACTATTGCTTTGAATCACTCGTGTCTTAATATTCATGCCATGATTAGATTACATGATCAAGATTATGCTAGGTAGCATTCCACATCAAAAATTATTTTTTTTATCATTTACCTACTAGAGGACGAGCAGGAATTAAGGTTGCGGATGCTGATACGCCTCCATCGTATATATAATTTTTGATTGTTCCATGCCAATATTATACAACTTTCATATACTTTTGGCAACTTTTTATACTATTTTTGGGACTAACATATTGATCCAGTGCCCAGTGCCAGTTCATGTTTGCTGCATGTTTTTGTTTCACAAAAAGTCCATATCAAACAGAGCCCAGACATGATAAAAACTGACGAAGATTTTTTTGGATTATATGTGATTTTTGGGAAGAAGAATCAAAGCGAGACGATGCCTGAGGGGGCCACGAGGTAGGGGGCGCGCCCTAGGGGGTTAGGTGCATCCTGGGGCCTCATGGACACCCCGTAAGGAGGTTGGTTCCCTTCTTCCGCTGCAAGAAAGCCAATATCAGGATAAAAATCGTGTCCAAAATTGAGCCCAATCGGAGTTACGGATCTCCGAGAATTTAAGAAACGGTGAAAGGGCAGAATCGGGGAACGCAGAAAGGTAGAGAGACAGATCCAATCTCGGAGGGGCTCTTGCCCCTCCCATGCCATGAATACCAAGGACCAGAGAGTAAACCCTTCTCCCATCTTGGGAGAAGGTCAAGGAAGAAGAAGAAGGGGGGGTCCTCTCCCCCTCTCTCCCGGTGGCGCCGGAACACCGCCGGGGCCATCATCATCACCGAAATCTACACCAACAACTTCACCGCCCTCATCACCAACTCTTCCCCCCTCTATGCAGTGGTGTAACCCCTCTTTTACCCGCTATAATCTCTACTTAAACATGGTGCTCAATGCTATATATTATTTCCCAATGATGTATGGCTATCCTATGATGTTTGAGTAGATTCGTTTTGTCCTATTGGTTAATTGATGATCGTGATTGGTTTGAGTTGCATGTTTTATTATTGGTGCTGTCCTATGGTGCTCTCCGTGTCGCACAAGCGTGAGGGATCCCCGCTGTATGGTTTGCAATATGTTCATGATTTGCTTATGGTGGGTGGTGTGAGTGATAGAAACACAGACCCGAGTAAGTAGGTTGTTTGCGTATGGGAATAAAGAGGACTTGATACTTTAATGATATGGTTGGGTTTTACCTTAATGATCTTTAGTAGTTGTGGATGCTTGCTAGAGTTCCAATCATTAGTGCATATGACCCAAGAAGAGAAAGTATGTTAGCTTATGCCTCTCCCTCAAATAAAATTGCAATAATGATTACCGGTCTAGTTATCGATTTCCTAGGGACAATTAACTTTCTCATGACAACAAGCTCTCTACTAAAACTAATTTAGTTGTGTCTTCATCTAAACAGCCCCTACTTTTTATTTACGCGCTCTTTATTATCTTGCAAACCTATCCAACAACACCTACAAAGTACTTCTAGTTTCATACTTGTTCTAGGTAAAGCGAACGTTCAGCGTGCATAGAGTTGTATCGATGGTCGATAGAACTTGAGGGAATATTTTTTCTACCTTTAGCTCCTCGTTGGATTCGGCACTCTTACTTATCGAAAGAGGCTACAATTAATCCCCTATACATGTGGGTTATCAAGACCTTTTTCTACCGCCGTTGCCGAGGAGTTATAGCGTGGGGTGAATATTCTCGTGTGTGCTTGTTTGCTTTATCACTAAGTAGTTTTTATATTGTGCTCTTGTTTTCTATCTTTAGTTATGGGTAGGAAAGGCAAAATACCAAAAAATTTAGTTGTACCTACTACACCAATGGTAGAAGAACCACTCAAAATCTATCACACTCCTGAAGCTTTTTACTTGGATCATCTTCGATCCCTATGTGCTCGTGCTGAAACCCCAACTAGCTTAGTTGAAGGAAAATCTTTAGATGAGCATGCTTGTTATGTGCGACACCGCATATCTGAAAAAGGGAGACTTTTACTGGATCAAATTCATCGTTTGCAATGCTATGCTTGGAATTCATGTGAAATATATGATTTTACTTGTTGTTCTGAAGACCCTAAAAAACACCTTCCCTACCAATGTGAGTTTAGTGATAATGGAATCGTATCTTCGTATGCTAAGGGTGTTTATAATTACTATGATGTTCAACAAATTGAAGAATTTGTTGCTTTTAAGGGTGCTTATGAAATTGCTTCTTTGATTGGAAAGTATGATGCTACTCTTTACAAATCTGAAAATTTTGCCATACTTAAATATTTTTATGATAATTATGCTTCTAATGCCTATGTTAAACCATATATTGAGGACTCCTGCGTTGTCCAAGAAGAGACTAATATTTTTCAGGAGTCTATGGAAGAAGGAATTGATGATATTGTGGGCACATTGGATGAAAAGATGATGAGGAGAGCGAAGAACAAAAGGAGGAAGAGCGGATTAGCTACCCATGCCCACCTTCTAATGAGAGTAACTCTTCAACTCCTACATTTTTTAATTTCCTTTCATGCTTACCGAAGGATGATTGCTATGATGATTGTTATGATCCCACTGATTCTTTTGAAATATCCCTTTTTGAAGATGCTTGCTATGCTTGTGGCCAAGATGCCCATATGAATTATGCTTATGGAGATGAACTTGCTATAGTTCCTTCTGTTAAACATGAAATTGTTGCTATTGCACCCACGCATGATGGCCCTATTATCTTTTTGAATTCTCCCGACTACACTATATCGGAGAAGTTTGCCCTTATTAAGGATTATATTGATGGGTTGCGTTTCACTACTACACATGATGATTTTGATAGATATAATATGCATGTGCTTGTTGATCCTACTTGCAATTATTATGAGAGAGGAACTACATCTCCGCCTCTCCATGTTTCTAATATGATAAAATTGCAAGAAACTTCTTATACTATGCATTGGCCTTTACTATGTGTGCATGAATTGTTCTTTTATGACATACCGATGCATAGGAAGAGAGTTAGACTTCGTCATTACATGATATATGTTACTTTGTGCTCACTACTATATCAAAAATCATTGTTAATTGAAATAGGCTTTGATATACCTTGGGATCCGGGTGGATTCATTACTTGAGCACTATATGACTAGCTTAACGGCTTTAAAGAAAGCGCTGCCAGGGAGAGAACCTGGAAGTTTTAGAGAGTCATTTATTGGAGCCCTCCGTGGACTCGCGCAACCATTACCCTTCGTGGATTGAAGTCTCCATCAACGTGGATGTATGATAGCACCACCTATCGGAACCACGCCAAAAATCTTCATGTCTACATTGCGTTTGCTCCCTCCAATCTCCTTCCTTTACCTTCATGTGCAATGTTTTACATTCCGCTGCTACACTCTTAGACTTGCATGTGTAGGTTGTTTACTTGACTAGTGCTAAGTTGCTAAAATCTGCCAAGACTTAAAATTGGGAAAAGGCTAGATTTTTATTTGGTCAAGTAGTCTAATCACCCCCCCTCTAGACATACTTTCGATCCTACACTCCCCAAATATTAGGCAGGAAGGGATCCTACAATGGACAATTTGAAGGGGGGGGCAACGAGTACAAGTTATCCTGATAAAACGTGGTCTTCGCCTGCCAAAGGCTCTGGTGGTGACGCTGTCGTGGGCTCCATGATGACCTTCGTCTTACCATCCTGCCGGTCTTGGTCTCGTTGCACAGATATGGAAACCTTTTCCTGACACCTCAGGACTCCTCGCCTACGCCTTCCTCTTTAGCACAGTGCCCATCTTCTGCTATATGAAGTCTTTCATCCGAGAAAAAAATCATAAGCAAGCTCACGGGACGAAACTCCGTCCCCACGAGGTGGAACCTTGGCGGAACCAATCTAGGGCTCCGGCGGAGCTGTTCTGCCGGGGAAACATCCCTTCGGGAGGGAGAAATCATCACCATCGTCATCACCATCGATCCTATCATCGAGTGGGGGTCAATACTCATCAACATCTTCACCAACACCATCTCATCTCAAACCCTAGTTCATTTCTTTTATCCAATCTTTGTCTCAAAACCTCAAATTGGTACCTGTGGGTTACTAGTAGTGTCGATTACTCCTCGTAGTTGATGCTAGTTGGTTTATTCGGTGGAAGATCATATGTTTAGATCCTTTATGCATATTAATACCCCTCTAATTATGAACATGAATATGATTTGTGAGTAGTTACGTTTGTTCCTGAGGACATGGGAGAAGTCTTGCTATAAGTAGTCATGTGAATTGGGTATTCGTTCGATATTTTGATGAGATGTATGGTGTCTCTCCTCTAGTGGTGTCATGTGAACGTCGACAACATGACACTTCACCATTGTTTGGGCCTAGGGGATGGAATTGGTAAGTAATAAGTAGATGATGGGTTGCTAGAGTGACAAAAGCTTAAACCCTAGTTTAGGAGTTGCTTCGTAAGGGGCTGTTTTGGATCCATATGTTTCATGCTATGGTTAGGTTTACCTTAATACTTCTTCTGTAGTTGCGGATTCCTGCAAGAGGGGTTAATCATAAGTGGGATGCTTGTCCAAGGAAGGGCAGAACCCAAGAATCGGTCCACCCACATATCAAATTATCAAAGTACCAAACGCGAATCATATGAACGTGATGAAAACTAGCTTGACGATAATTCCCATGTGTCCTTGGGAGCGCTTTCCTTTATATAAGAGTTTTTCCAGGCTTGTCCTTTGCTAAAAAGAGGATTGGGCCATCTTGCTGCACCTTATTTACTTTTATTACTTGTTACCCGTTACAAATTACCTTATCACAAAACTATCTGTTACCGATAATGTCAGTGTTTGTGGAGAATACCTTACTGAAAACTGCTTATCATTTCCTTCTACTCCTCATTGGGTTCGACACTCTTACTTATTGAAATGACTACGATAGATCCCCTACACTTGTGGGTCATCAGCTATCAGCAACGATTATGAACTAACCATATTCACAATAACATTTAGATCTCACATATACTCATATCAATGGCATAATCAACTAGCGAGCAATAATAATGAATCTCGGATGTCAACACTTTTTCAAAACAATCATGATATGATATAATGGGATCTCGCTATCCCTTTCTGAGACCGCAAAACATAAATGCAGAGCACCCCTAAAGATGAAGGACGGACTAGACATTCTAATTCATGGTAAAATAGATCCAGTCAGAGTCATACTCAATATAAATTAATAACAATGCATAGAAATGACAGTGGTGCTCTCTCACCGGTGCTTTTTATAAGAGGATGATGACTCAACAATAAAAGTAAATAGATAGGCCTTTCACAGAGGGAAGCAGGTATTTGCAGAGGTACCAGAGCTCAAGCTTTTAAAATAGAGATAAATATAATTTTAAGCGGTATGCTTTCATTGTCAACATAACAACCAAGAGATCTTGGTATCTTCCATGCTAGATACATTATAGGCGGTTCCCAAACAGAATGGTAAAGTTTTTACTCCCCCTCCACCAACAATCACACTCCATGGCTGATCCAAAACAACGGGTACCGTCCATACCATCAACAGTCCTGGGGGAGTTCTGTTTGAAATTATATTTTGATTTGATTTGAGCATGGAACTAGGCATCCCGGTTACCAGCTCCTTTCTCATGAATAACAAGTGAATAAACACTCATCATGAGAATAATCCACCTAGCATGGAAGATACTGACAGCCCCCAGTCGCTACATGAGCGATTCGGGCATACAGAACATATTATTATTTGAAGGTTTAGAGTTTGGCACATGCAAATTTACTTGGAATGGCAGATAGATGCCGCATATAGGTAGGTATAGTGGACTCATATGGAACAACTTTGGGTTCATGGAAGTGGATGCACAAGCAGTATTCCCGCTTAGTACAAGTGAAGGCTAGCAAAAGATTGAGGAGCGACCAACAAGAGAGCGACAACGGTCATAAACATGCATTGAGATTAACCAACATTGAGTGCAAGCATGAGTACGATATAAATCACCATGAACATATTGCCAAGTCAAGCCACTTGAATCATTCAAAGGTGGATACCATCCTATCATACTACATCACAACCATTTAAAAGCATGTTGGCACAGAACGTAAACCATTATAAACTCCTAGCTAATTAAGCATGGCATGAGTAACTATAATCTCTAATTATCATTGCAAACATGTTTCATTCATAATGGGTTGAAACAAGAACGATGAACTAATCATATTTACAAAAACAAAACAGGTCGAGTTCACACCACCTTTACCTCATCTCAATCATTTCATCATATATCGTCAATATTGCCTTTCACTTGCACGACCGAACAGTGTGAATAATAATAAGAGTTTACATGCATTGGACTAAGCCGGAATCTGCAAACATTTATTCAAAGAAGAAGACAAAGTAATATGGGCTCTCTTATTAGATCAACAATAATGCAAATGAGAGCCACTCAACATTTTCATCATGGTCTTCTCCTTACATCCCAAAGAAAGGAAAAAGAATTTCAAAGAAACACACTGAAATATTTTTTTGAGTTTTTTGTTTTTCTGAAGAAAGTAAAACAAGAACGAGAAAAACTATTTACTCGGGAAAACTCCCAACAAGCAAAAGAAGAACGAGAAATATTTTTGGGGTTTCTTTTAATACTACTACTAAATAAACTAGAAAGAAAACTAAAAAGAAGTGAGAACTATTTTTTTGGATTTTCTCAAAGTTTCTCAAACACACAAGAAGAAAGCGAGAAATAGAAACTAACATGGATAATACTATGAAAAAGTATGAACACCGACAACTGGAATGAGTGTGCAAACATGAATGTAATGTCTGTGAGAAATACGTACTCCCCCAAGCTTAAGCTTTTGGCCTAAGTTGGTCTATGCCCACGGATCAAAGTAGCCCTCTCCCGGGTACTGAGGAGGATCCTGAGAGTTCCACTGGTTAGCGAGATCATGTGGCTCCCACTGATAAACAGACTCCTCATACGGATCAGGTGATGGTTCCGGCTCAGGAACTGGGGATCGCGTCATCTCCCAGTATGCATAAATGTCCTCGGGCACTATAAGGTACTGATACGTGTCCATTGTATCTATAATTTTTTATTGTTCCATGCCAATATTATACAACTTTCATATACTTTTGGCTACTTTTTATACCATTTTTGGGACTAACATATTGATCCAGTGCCCAGTTGTAACACCCACAATGCAGTTATATCTCCCACGTGTCGGGGCACGACTTAGAGGCATAGCCGCATCGTAGGTTCATCGCAAGAGGGGTAATCTTCACACAATCCCATGTACTGAATAACAAAGGGATAAAGAATTGTCTTACAATCGCCGCTTCACTCAAATACAAGTTAAACATACATCATCCAGAATACAATCAAGGTCCGACTACGGAACCAAAATAAAAGGAAGAAAAACCCCAAATGCTAGATCCCCGATCGTCCAAACTGGGCTCCACTACTGATCAACCGGAAATGAAAACAACACAATGAACAAGATCTTAAACGAGCTCCCACTTGAGCTCGGTTGCATCACATGCACTGACATCATCTGCACCTGCAACTGTTTGGAAGTATCTGTGAGCCACAGGGACTCAGCAATCTCACACCCGTGAGATCAAGACTATTTAAGATTATGGGTAGGAAAGGGGTAGTGAGGTGGATCTGCAGCAAGCACTAAGCATATATGGTCGCTAACATACGCAAATAAAAGCGAGAAGAGAAGCAACGCAATGGTCATGAACTAGAAGTGATCAAGAAGTGATCCTGAAACTAGTTACGTTCAAACATAACTCAAAAGTCGTGTTCACTTCCCGGACTCCGCCAGAAAGAGACCGTCACGACTACACACGCGGTTGATGCATTTTAATTAAGTTAAGTGTCAAGTTCTCTACAACCGGACATTAACAAATTCCCATCTGCCCATAACCGCGGGCACGGCTTTCAAAAGTTCAAACCCTGCAGGGGTGTCCCAACTTAGCCCATCACAAGCTCTCACGGTGAATGAAGGATATTCCTTCTCCTAAGAAGACCCGATCAGACTCGGAATCTCGGTTACAAGACATTTCGACAATGGTAAAACAAGACCAGCAAGACCGCCCGATGTGCCAACATCCCGATAGGAGCTTCACATATCTCGTTCTCATGGCAACACCAGATGAGCGCTCCGTACAACTAAAACCAGCCCTCAAGTTTCCCCGAGGTGGCGCTGCAAAGGACTCTAGTTCGGACCAACGTTTAGACAAGCACTGGCTCGGGGGGGTTAAAATAAAGATGACCCTCGAGAGCGCGACTCCCAAGGGAAAAGTAGGTGGTGGTGAGGCAAATGGTAAAACCAAGGTTGGGCCTTGCTGGAGGAGTTTTATTCAAAGCGAACTGTCAAGGGGTCCCCATAACAGCCAACCGTGTAAGGAACGAAAATCAAGGAACATAACACCGGTATGACGGAAACTAGGGCACAAGAGTGGAACAAAACACGAGGCATAAGGACGAGCCTTCCACCCTTTACCAAGTATATAGATGCATTAATTAAGTAAGAGATATTGTGATATCCCAACATATCCATGTTCCAACGTGGAACAAACTTCAGCTTCACCTGCAACTAGCAACGCTATAAGAGGGGCTGAGCAAAGCGGTAACATAGCCAAAAAACGGTTTGCTAGGAAAGGTGGTTAGAGGCTTGACATGGAAAATGGGAGGCATGATATAGCAAGTGGTAGGTATAACGGCATAGCAATAGAGCAAACAACTAGCAAGCAAAGATAGAAGTGATTTCAAGGGTATGGTCATCTTGCCTGAGATCCCACAAGGAAGAAGAACGAGTCCATGAAGAAGACAAACGAACATAGTCGAATGAATCCTCACAAACGCGATGTTAACAGAACCAACCTGAAGAAGCACACCCGAAAGAAGCAAACAACATGGTAAACAACCATAACATAAACATGGCATGATGCATAACCAAGTATGATGCATGTCCGGTTTAATGAAGCATGGCATGGCAAAGTGCACAAACAATACTACAAATTAAGTGGAGCTCAATATGCAACGAGTTGCATATTGACAAAACACCACATTCAAGTTATTTAGTTCAATCTCGTTTATGTACTCAACAATATTAAATGTTGGTTAGCATGGCAGGAGGTGAAGGATAACAAAAGTACCTATCTAGGACAGTTTAAATGAGGCCGAAAACAACGAACAACAATTCCGGAAACTCCTGATGTGAAAATTTTAGGTTGGTACTGTTCTTCCCTAAACCATATTTTAGAGTTGTTAAACATGCAAATAAGGGCTACCATGTTAAACTATGCATTTTCCTACCCCATTTACATATAAAGTTTGTTAAGTTTGGAGCTACGGTTATTTAGTTATGAAATAAAGCATTTTAACATGGCATTATGCAAAAAATAACCACAAACAGCATTTTAAACATTTTAAACATGGATGAATTTTGCAAATCATGAAACTAGACACAATTCTAAGCATTTTTCATATATAAATCATTTTAAACCAGTGCACGGTTCATGAGTTATTATATGCATGAAGTAAAGTGTCGAATCTGCAAAACTGGTTCCTCTGGAATAAATAGCTAAAACGTTCAGAAAAAAAAACATGCGTTGGGCCGAAACAGAGGTTGGCCCAACAGCACAGGGTCAGGTGGGTGGCTGCTCACCACTAGGCCAAGACCAGTGAGTGGAGAGGGAGAGGCCGGCAGGGGCGCGCTGGGCCAGCCTGCTTGGCTCGATCGAAAGAGTCAACGCGGCTTGGCGTCGCTCGTGTTCTGACTGACGAAGCAGAGGAACGCAGCAGTTCGGCGCGGTGGGACATGGCAGTAGGGCGGCGACGGGTCTTGGGAGCGACGCGGGGCGAAGCGAGCAAGGAGGCAGGGGCTTGCCGGCGGCGTGAATCCGGGCGGTGGAGGCGCAGGCAAGGGACTCCGGCGACGAGGCAAGGCGGTGGCCACGGGCTGGAGATGGAGGGGTACGACGCAGGTGACCTGCTGGTGAGTCTCTGGCGACAAAGCTGCCTGTGGTGACGCGAGGTGGTTGAGAAGGCTGGCGTTGGGGAAGAGTTCGAGGCCGTCCATGGGGTCGGCTGCTCTCATGTTCGTACCTGGTACAGGGACGGAGAGGGAGTTGAGAGAGAGGAGGAGAAGGAAACGGGAAGGAGGGAGGGGAGCAGAGGGGCGGCCTGGTCCGATTACCTGCCGTACGGTGATGAGGCAAGCTCGGGTGCGGTCGTGGCATCTCTGATGGCAGCGGAGGCAAACGGCGGCAGGGACGGAGCTGCAGCAGGCTCTGGCGAGGAGGCGTCGGAGATGGCCAGATCCGAAGCCAGGGCGACGGTGGAGCTCCGTACTGAGGTAGCCCGCGGGCGGAGACGAGGCGTGGTCCTGGTTCAGGGAGAGAGATGTGAGAGAAGGGACTAGAACGCAGGGGAAGGGAAAGAAGGAGACGACGCGGGGCTCATCTGCTGGATCAGTCGGCCGGCGTCGAGGCAGACGAGGTGGCCGTCGGGGACGCGTAGCTTGTGCGATAGCAGAGGAGCTCGGGGGCGAAGGACAAAGACGGGAGGCTGGTGCCTTGGAGGCGTTGGGTACAGGCGAGGATTGTGGTTCGCTGCTGCGATTTGGGCAGCGCTGAAATACAGGGAGGGGTCGGAGAGGATTTGAATCGGGAGGAGATGTCGAGTGGAGGCAGCCGGTTGGTTGGGAGAGAGATCGGGAGGGATCCCAAGGTGGGTGGCGGTGGCTCGACGGGACAAGTCCCTAGATTTTAGGGTTTGTCCAAAATAGACTAAGAGTGGACTATATATATGGCAAGGAGAAGAGTTTGGATCATTGGATTAAAATCGGACGGCTGAGAAACTATAGGTTAGAAATTCCAATTAAGAAAACGGAGATATTTCATAGATGTTTGGGGATGATCCGGAACCAATGGTGATGACTGCCCGGGTCGCGTCCGGTACAGCTTCCAGACGCGCGCGCGAGGAGGTCCGCGGGCTGACGAGAGAGCTTAGGTTGGGCCTGGCGGTAGGTAGTGGACTGTGCAGAAAGCCTTGGGCTGAGAGAAGAGAAGAGAGGGACCCGGCGACTGTTTTCGGAGACCGAAAATGTTCGACGTTAGACCGGCTATACTGCCGCTATAGTTATCCGTTGGGGCGCCAAACGGACTCTGAAAGCGATGAAACTTGGCAGGCGGCCTACCGACAACATAAAAACACTGCATGCCAACTCTCAACCCATTCCGAGAACATTTTCCGGCCACTTATAAAATTATATTTCGGATGTGCCACGGGCACGTGCAAGTGTTATTGGGCTCAGAACGGACAACGGAAAGAATAGGGAGGCCGGGACGGATGCAAGTTTTGCAAACATGATGATGCAATGCACATGGTGACATGATGAAATGCAACACGCAAGAAAAAGACATGGCAACAACAACGACTAACTGGAAGACACCTGGCGCATCGGTCTCGGGGCGTCACAACACTCCACCACTACAAGAGGATCTCGTCCCGAGATCTAGGATGGCACTGGAGAGAAACGAAAGAGGAAGAGAAGAGGTAAAACTAAGTTGCTTCTTTGACAAACGAGTGAAACCAAAGAACCTTGCGAGGTTGGACAAATTGAAAGAAAAAAAACAACAAAGATGAACAAAGTTGAAAACAGTCTGTTAGAAAAAAAATAGAGAAGGAATAAGAATGATATAATTTGGACAGCACTCCGACTGTAAATGGAAGGAATTGAACATGAACTTCACAAGATGAGAAGATACTTGATGAAATCAACAACACACTACCTCCGGAACTATTGAAAGAATGGCACAAGGGGTAAGAAAGATTTCAGACAGCACTCCGGTTGAGAAGGGAGGTAAAACTTGATAAGATGAGATAGCTCAAATGAAAACACGACACTCCGGTTGAATGGATAAGCAAAGGAAAGAACATGATCTTCACAATACGAGATGATGAGTGAAGAGAGCATCATCAAAATGCCTCTAGAAGAAATGAAAGAATGCAATGAAAAGAACGGAGAAGAAAACAACATGTTATACCTCAAATGAATTTGAGAGAGCATCCTTAAAAAGAAGGATTGAACGGAGTTGTTGGGAATTCAACAACGAAAAGAACAGGCTTGTTGAGGGCTTATGGAAAACATCTCAAAAACTTGAGGTGAAAACCTTCCACAAACGAAAACAATTGCTTGCTAGAGAGCGACGGAGAGATGAAAACATCTTTCATCGCGAGAATAGGAGGAAACTTGGATTATTGATAAGCACCACAATAGCAACATTCCTTAGGGAAGGCTTTAGGTGAAAACTAACCCAAGATAGCTCCATGGAGGGAAATGATGGGTTTGAATACCTCATTCCTGACAACTTGCGAAACATGAAACACGAAAGAAATTGTCAAGAATGAGATAACACCATCTCAAAAGATAAGATAGAAAGAATTTCACTTCGAAATGCAAGATGAAGAATACTTAAACTCCTCAAGACAAAACATGTATTGAGCACCATGTTTATTTTAGAGTATAGCTTGGCGGATCTTAACTCCGAGAGAAATCTTAAAGAACAATTGAAGAATGAAAGGAATCCTTGATGAACCACCATCTAAAGCCTCCGTGAAGAACTCCGGTAATAAAAGAATGATCAAATGAAAGGAAAGTTGAAAAGAACTCTGGGAGAAGCCTAGAAATGATTAAATGGAGCTTCGCGACGAGATAATGCGGAAAACTTGAAACTCCGGAAAAGAAAATATGAAACAATTGAAACTGAGAATTTGATGAACCTCCGGAATAAGGAATTGAATTTACTCGATGAAACAACAATAAGAATTACATTATGCTTATCCTTCACCAATTTAAATTGATGACAAGCAACGGATTTGGCATACTACTTATTTTCACTGGAAAGGATTCAGGAGAGATATAGCGTAAACTTGAAGAGGCCTTCGATGAACCACCGGTACGATTGAAACAATGAATAAATTGATATGATAACCAAGGAAGGGAACTCTTGAATGAACCATCGTAAGAATAGAAAATGAACGAAGAAAAGATAAGGAAACACCGGGGAGAATTAGCAAATGAACGAAGATGCTTGAGAGAATTTAGATACAAGTGAACGAAGAGATCCCGAGCTGATTAGAGAATACTTGAATGATGCGCCGAAAGAATTCAAGAACGAGAGCTGAAAGCTGAGAATGAATAAATCTTCTGAAATGATGGCCTTCGGAGAATGAAACTGAAAAGACTCCTGAATTGCTCCGGATGGGTGAAAGAATTCTCAGAATCGAAAACAATTATGAGAGGATGTCAACAAGCTAGAACCATGAATCTTAAAGAGAATGGAGCAAGATTGAGAGAAAAATCTTCTTCGGTCTTCAAATGTTGAGAATGACGATGAGAAACACCATCATGAATTGTTGAGATACTCCGGGATGAAAATTAGAAAGGTTGAACCAATGATGAAAAGAATTTGAAAGATCTTGGAGAAAGACATATGACTGATGACAATTCATTCTTACGTCAAACTTGGAAAAGAATTTGAGAGTAACTCCGAGAAAATAAGAAGAGTCAGGTAAGATCCTGGGAAAAGACCTGTGGGTTAGGGTCCACTCAAGACAAACACTGTTGAACGATTACTTGAAACATATTGCACCGATGGCTTGAAACAGATAACAACCTCGAGATATCTTGAACAGATAAGGAATGAAAACACGAATCTCCTGAGATATCTTCCGCACTTCGGATATGAATAGAGAGAGATGAGCGATTAAGAGGTGCACTGGTATGAGAAAGCATTGTGAAAAGAGGTAAAGGATAAGGTTAACACCGAAATCTTGGATTGGATCCACCGGGGAAGAAAACAATGGAGAATGATGAACTTGAAGCTTCCTTAGTATCTTCAAGAAGAATCACCGGCTAAGGACATTGATGAAAAAGAATGGAGAGACTTCACATCCATAAAATGGATACTTCATTAAGATATATGAGTCATTGTAGAAAAAAAGGTGGGAGGGCGGGAAAAACAAAGGCAACTTGGGGACAGATGAAACAAACAACGTTGGGAAAACTGAGAGGTGATCTTGCGAATGCTGAAAATGATTGGATCCACTTGGAGAGAAAACACGCCAGTTGGAAAGAATTGACATGACAATCTTGATGATCAAGAAGGATTAGTATTCCCATAGAAATATGAGAGCACCGCTTAGAAAGGTATAGATTCAACACTTGACATTGAAGCAACTCGAATACCACAAACCAAAATAAAACAAAGGATAGGCTTGCAAAATAAGCCGGAAACGAACATATGATAGACCCCATATCGTATCATGTGTCTGTTGGAAAGATATCCTACGAGATACTTGAATTCCCACTTATAAACTCCCGAAACTTTCTGGTTATGCAATCAGGTGTTGGGGATACAGGGGAAGCATAATATCTCACCCAAACTAACAAATCCTACATCCAGCTGTATCCATCCTTCAACACATAACCAAGAAACCTTCGGAAATCATTTACCTCAACCTTCGAAAAGCATCCGTTATACGAGTTATGGCAATACTCCCGAACTCCCGCCTCAGTACAGGGTGGCGTCGAGGTTATCTCACCAACAACTGCATAAAAGAGATTTTCGATGTCGGCGAACTCAGGTATTCCAGAACAGCAATGATAAAATTGTGACGACAACACCTCAGAGCTCAACTCCCCGGAATACTGCCACAACCCCTAAATTACAGGAGGCACCAAGAACATTGTTCTTGTCACAAAACCATCGGAACGATTCCAAGATACCCGCGTGATCCTAATTTTTTTTGTGAAATTTGAGGAGAGAAGAGTCCAAACTCTTCGTCAGGAGGCCTCACCAGAGCGACGAAGGGACTGAAGAGTAAAAAAAATAATACTCTCCAATATATATAATCCTAATACTCAAAACATTTTATTCTAGACTCAACAACGTCAGTGATTCGATCAAACAGGGGGCTCCTAAGTCGGGGATGGCTCTGATTACCATCTTGTAACACCCACAATGCGGCTATATCTCTCATGTGTCGGGGCACGACTTAGAGGCATAGTGTGATGGCCTGGCTTATTAGGGATGATAGACTACTCATATCAATAAGGAATTCCTTCTTTTCCAGGAGCCCATTTGGACAGAACTCCAAAGTTAAGCGTGCTCAGCTTGGAGTAGAGTCAGGATGGGTGACCGACTGGGAAGTTGCTCCTGGGTGCGCATGAGTGAGGACAAAAGTGCGCAGAAAAGACAAGTATTGATCTGTGGGGCCAGTCTAGATCCCGCCAGGAGTAACGACCACCGGCGGGTGTGTCCGGGGCGTTACAAGTTGGTATCAGAGCCGACCCTCGCAGTTACACGGATGGTTGCGAACAGGTGCGGGTCATGTTGTTCATGACGTTTGTGACCCGTCGTGGCACACGGCATGGCACATGTACTAGACTAGAAGCACAGACATATGTGCCAAGAGGGAATGTTCCTGTGGCCCGACGAGGACGTCGGTTCCTCTGAGCGGGGGTGTATGTGATGGCCTGGCTTACTAGGGATGATAGACTACTCATATCAATAAGGAATTCCTTCTTTTCCGGGAGCCCATTCGGACAGAATTCCAAAGTTAAGCGTGCTCAGCTTGGAGTAGTGTCAGGATGGGTGACCGACCGGGAAGTTGCTCCTGGGTGCGCATGAGTGAGGACAAAAGTGCGCAGAAAATATAAGTATTGATCTGTGGGGCCAGTATAGATCCCGCTAGGAGTAACGACGACCGGCGGGTGTGTCCGGGGCGTTACACATAGCCGCATGGTAGGTTCGTCGCAAGAGGGGTAATCTTCACACAATCCCATGTACTGAATAATAAAGGGATAAAGAGTTGGCTTACAATCGCCACTTCACTCAAATACAAGTTAAACATACATCATCCAGAATACAATCAACGTCCGACTACGGAACCAAAATAAAAGGAAGAAAACCCCAAATGCTAGATCCCCGATCGTCCCAACTGGGCTCCGCTACTAATCAACCAGAAATGAAAACAACACAACAAACAAGATCTTCATCGAGCTCCCACTTGAGCTCGGTTGCTTCACCTGCACTGTCATCATCCGCACCTGCAACTGTTTGGAAGTATCTGTGAGCCACTGGGACTCAGCAATCTCACACCCGGGAGATCAAGACTATTTAAGCTGATGGGTAGGAAAGGGGTAGTGAGGTGGAGCTGCAGCAAACACTAAGCATATATGGTGGCTAACATACGCAAATAAGAGCGAGAAGAGAAGCAACGGAACGGTTGTGAACTAGAAGTGATCAAGAAGTGATCCTGAAACTACTTACGTTCAAACATAACTCCAAAGCCGTGTTCACATCCCGGACTCCGCCGAAAAGAGACCGTCACGGCTACACACGCGGTTGATGCATTTTAATTAAGTTAGTTGTCAAGTTCTCTACAACCGGACATTAACAAATTCCCATCTGCCCATAACCGCGGGCACGGCTTTCAAAGGTTCAAACCCTGCAGGGGTGTCCCATCTTTTCCCATCACAAGCTCTCACGGTCAACGAAGGATATTCCTTCTCCCAAGAAGACCCGATCAGACTCGGAATCTCGGTTACAAGACATTTCGACAATGGTAAAACAAGACAAGCAAGACCGCCCGTTGTGCCGACATCCCGATAGGAGCTGCACATATCTCGTTCTCAGGGCAACACCGGATGAGCGCTCCATACAACTAAAACCAGCCCTCAAGTTTCCCCGAGGTGGCGCTGCAAAGGACTCTAGTTCGGACCAACACTTAGACAAGCACTAGCCCGGGGGAGGTTAAAATAAAGATGAACCTCGAGAGCGTGACTCCCAAGGGAAAAGTAGGTGGTGGTGAGGCAAATGGTAAAACCAAGGTTGGGCCTTGCTGGAGGAGTTTTATTCAAAGTGAACTGTCAAGGGGTCCCCATAACACCCAACCGTGTAAGGAACTTAAAATCAAGGAACATAACATCAGTATAACGGAAGCTAGGGCGGCAAGAGTGGAACAAAACACCAGGCATAAGGCCGAGCCTTCCACCCTTTACCAAGTATATAGACGCATTAATTAAGTAAGAGATATTGTGATATCCCAACATATCCATGTTCCAACATGGAACAAACTTCAGCTTCACCTGCAACTAGCAATGCTATAAGAGGGCTGAGAAAAGCGGTAGCATAGCCAAACAACGGTTTGCTAGGAGAGGTGGTTAGAGGCTTGACATGGCAAAATGGGAGGCATGGTATAGCAAGTGGTAGGTATTGCGGCATAACAATAGAGCGAACAACTAGCATGCAAAGATAGAAGTGATTCCAAGGGTATGGTCATCTTGCCTGAGATCCCGCAAGGAAGAAGAATGAGTCCTTGAAGAAGACAAACAAACATAGTTGAACGAATCCTCACAAACACGACGTTAGCGGAACCAACCCGAAGAAGCACAACAGAAAGAAGCAAACAACATGGTAAACAACCATCACATAAACATTGCATGATGCACAACCAAGTATGATGCATGTCCCGTTTAATGAAGCATTGCATGGCAAAGTGCACAAACAATACTACAAATTAAGTGGAGCTCAATATGCAATGAGTTGCATATTGACGAAACACCACATTCAAGTTATTTAGTTCGATCTCGTTTATGTACTGAACAATATTAAATGTTGGTTAGCAAGGCAAGAGGTGAAGCATAACAAAACTACATATCTAGGCAAGTTTAAATGAGGCCGAAAACAACAAACAACAATTCCAACAACTCCTCATGTGAATATGTTAGGTTTGGTACTATTCTGCCCTAAACCATATTTTAGAGTTATTAAACATGCAAACAAGGGCTACCATGTTAAACTACGAATTTTACTACCCCATTTACATATAAAGTTTGTTAAGTTTGGAGCTACGGTTATTTAGTTATGAAATAAAGCATTTTAACATGGCATTATGCAAAATAACCACAAACAGCATTTTAAACATTTTAAACATGGATGAAGGTTGCAAATTATGAAACTAGACACAATTCTAAGCGTTTTTCATATATAAATCATTTTAAACCTGTGCACGGTTCATGAGTTATTATATGCATGAAGTAAAGGATCCAATCTGCAAAACTGGTTCCTCTGGAATAAATAGCTAAAACGGTCATGAAGAAAAACATGCGTTGGGCCGAAACAGAGGTTGGCCCAACAGAACAGGGGTAGGTGCGTGGCTGCTCACCACTAGGCCAATCCCCAGTTGGTGGAGAGGGAGAGGCCGGCAAGGGCGCGGTGGGCCGGCCTGCTTGGCTCGATCGAAAGAGTCAACGCGGCTTGGCGTCGCTCGTGTTCTGACTGACGAAGCAGAGGAACGCAGCAGTTCGGCTCGGCGGGACATGGTAGCAGGGCGGCGACGGGTCTTGGGAGCGACGCGGGGTGAAGCGAGCAAGGAGGCAGGGGCGGAAGCTAAAAACAGCAGAAGATGCACTCCGGATTAGATGGAGCAAAGTAATCAATACCGCAGATAAATACAACGACAGTCGCCGCACTAAAAGCTATCCGAAAAGAAAGCTACTGCCTGAATTCGACGAAGAGGCCCTAGAGCCCTCGCATTCAAAAAATGAGAAAGCCACACGGTCGGATAGACGACCCCATAAAGCGGCAAGCGGCGCCGCACCTAAATCGGCATGCGACCCACTTAAAGATTCGCACCATGGCCCAGTCAGGTCCATTTATGGGCCAAGAAAGCAAGCTCTCGTAAGCAACGCTATGAAGCCATCATTAGAATCCGGCACACCCAAATAGAGGGGCGCCGCACACCCCCTATGCTTCACCGATGAGGTCCTGGACTATGAATTTCCAGAGGGATTCAAGCCCGTAAACATAGAGGCATATGATGGAACAACAGACCCTGGAGTCTGGATCGAGGATTATATCCTCCACATACACATGGCTAGAGGAGATGATCTCCACGCCATAAAATATTTACCCCTTAAGCTTAAAGGGCCAGCCCGGCATTGGCTTAAAAGCCTTCCCGAAAACACAATTGGAAGCTGGGAAGAGCTCGAGGATGCTTTCCGAGCAAACTTTCAAGGGACCTATGTCCGTCCTCCAGATGCAGACGATCTTAGTCACATAACTTAGCAACCCGGAGAATCAGCTCGGCTGTTCTGGAATAGATTCCTCACTAAAAAGAATCAGATAGTCGACTTTCCGGACGCCGAAGCCTTAGCAGCTTTCAGGCATAACGTCCGAGACGAATGGCTCGCCAGACACCTCGGCCAAGAAAAGCCAAGAACAATGGCCGCACTAACAAGCCTCATGACCTGCTTTTGTGCAGGGGAGGACAGCTGGTTGGCAAGGTGCAGCCCCAGCGACCCAAGTACATCCGAAATTAGGGATGGAAACGAAAAACCGCGACGCAACAAGGACCGTCGCTGGACTAAGGACAAAAGTCTGAAGAGCACGACAGTCAATGCCGGATTCAAAGGCTCACGACAAAATCAGGAAAAATCGCCCCCACAGGATAACAGGGACGATCCATCCAACCTAAATAAAATCCTAGACAGGATATGTCAGATACACAGTACTCCCGGGAAGCCTGCTAACCATACCCACAGAGATTGTTGGGTTTTCAAACAATCTGGCAGACTCAATGCTGAACACAAGGGGCTCGACACACCAAGCGATGACGAGGACGAACCCCAAAAGCAGAGCACCAGGAAACAAAAGAACTTCCCACAAGAAGTAAAAACAGTGAACTTACTTCACATAACAAAACGTGCGGCGCCCATAAAGGTACGCACCACACGGCCTATCCCCAAAGGGTCCCGCCACTGGTTGTCAAAACCAATCATCTTCGATCAGCTAGATTATTCTAGAAATATCAAGAATGCAGGCTGGACTGCCTTGATACTCGATCCAATAATTGGCGGACTCCGGTTTTCAAATGTCCTTATGGACGGCGGCAGTGGACTAAACCTGATATATCAGGATACAATCCATCACATGGGGATAAACCCAGCAAGAATCCGCCGCAGCAAAACCTCCTTTCAAGGGGTAACACCTGGTCCGGACACCCATTGTATGGGTTTTCTCCGGCTCGAAGTTTTATTCGGCTCTGCCGATAACTTCCGCCGCGAAAAGCTGACCTTCCATATCGTCCCGTTCTCAAGTCACTATCAAGCACTACTGGGACGCGAAGCTTTCGCCCGCTTTAACACAATACCGCATTATGCATCTCTCATGCTTAAGATGCCCGGTCCACGAGGCATCATCTCTTTGAATGGGAAGCACTAAAGTGCGCCTCCCCAAGCGGAGGACTGTGCGGCCGCTTTGACAGCCCCACAGTAAAATTGCCTCACCTGCCAAAAAACTTCGAAATAGGTCATTAAAGACCACGAACACGGATAGACGAGTTCGGGACAAAATCATCACTGATGCAGGCTTAGTGGCCATATACCCCCACTAGGGGCTCCATGCATATACAATAAGAGACAATAAAGCTCAATTTTATATATTTTACTTTATACTTTGTTTATTTTAAACTTTTGTTCGGCACGAACCGTTTTCAACTCCGTTCCTCTCTTTTACAGATGAACGTCGTGCGGCGCCCGTCCAGGATACGGCACAACAGAGACACAGGCGCAGACGTGCAGTAGGGACCCGTCCTAAAGGATTCTTTTTAGATTAAGACCTTGCGTAAACCTTTTTTACTGTCTCTTGTTGATACACATCCCCTGTTTTTTTCTGATATAACCAAAGGAGGAGGCTGGCGTCTTGGCATGTGTCCACGTCAGAATTTTTGCACGTACCTGGACACTAGGGGCTTTTTTAATAAAGAGTGTTGTTTCGCCCGCACTCATAAAGACCGAACACCTTAGGGAGTGTTCGGCATCGCGAGTTTTGGCATTATATGCATCAGCTTCGAATCATGTCTTTGGTCAAATGTTGGGTTGCCCGGCTCCTGAGTTCGGCTACCTTACGTTCCGCTCTATCGGCTAAGGTAGCACCAGGAGAACTACTGCGATTGTGCCCCGGTTCGGCCGGGCGAGCACTTCAGTAGAGAAAGCCGAAAACTGACTGTCATGATGTAGCATGAGACTGGTTAGCCACTCGATGACCTATCGGAATCTATCGGATTCCTCCGCTTTAACAAAGGGCCGCTTCCCGGTCAGGCACATACGCGCCCCGAACTCGGGCGAGCGCAGTCGCCACCAAGAGGCTACCTAAATAGTCTCGCTGTCAAGCTCCTATGGCTAAGTGAAAGTGTTAAAGCATTATAGTCTGGTTGCCTGGCCCGCTGCGCTATCACCTCCTTTGTAGGACGAAGACGTTGGGTTAAGTGTGAAAATGTGTCTTCTACGAGCACCCCCACACTATGTGCATGGGGCTGAAGCCAACGACTGCCATCTTTCAGATTTTGTATATATATATCTTAAAACGGCCGCACAGGAGGTGTTCCCAATACTTGAAGGCACAAGTATAAAAAGGCCACTACAGTTTATCAAAATATTACTTTATAATTACATATGCTATCATAACATAGCATCTTTCAAGCACTGCATCTCTATTACACGAGCGCCTTCAAGGACTTCCTAAAAATAGTGCTCGGAGGGTACTCGGCTTTTGTCCGAATCTCGGGACGCAACAACGGTGGTCTCCAACTCTGCCCAGTATGTCTTGACACGGGCAAGAGCCATCCTTGCGCCCTCTATGCATGCTGACCTCTTCATTGCATTAATACGCGGCACCGCGTCAAGGAATTGGTGCACCAAGCTGAAATAACTCTTCGGCTCCGATCTCCCCGGCCACAGATGACCCATGACGTACTTCATGGCGAGTCCGAACAACCTATTCAGTTCGGCCCATTGAGCCAAATGATCGTCCACTGCTAGTGGACGCTCTGGATTGTGAAACTGCGACCAGAAAAGCTTTTCCACTTCGCGATCTTTCTGATCTCGGAAGTTTTCAGTCGCATCAGCAGCACTCGCTGCCAAATCCAGATAGGTATCCTCCACAATCCACATCCGGTCCAACGGACCAAAACTTCGGATCGCAAAATTTCCTTCGCAACATAAAGGGCTTTCCAGCCGCAATCTGTTCGGCCTGACGCAGCTCCTCCTTCGCAGCTCTCATCACAGAGCGAGCGTCCTTGGCATTGGCAACGGCCTTCTCTAAGTCCATCTGTTTCGCCTAGTCTTCTTTCTCAAGAAGTCTGCAACGGTCTGCAGCACTCTTTAACTTTTCTGCCATCGTGGCCATCTCTTCCTTGCTTCGGCAATGAGCAGCCTGTTCGGCTCTCAGCTCGTCAAGGGCTTTCTTGGCAGCCGCATCACTTTCTCTGGCTTGTTCTTTAGCTCGGGCAAGTTCTGCCCTAAGACTCTCCACGGCGGCCGCACCATCTGCGTCAAGCACACACATCGTAAGACACTGGCATAAAACTCTTCTTACCTGATGCCGCCCGAGGAATTACATACCTTGAGCCTCATCAAGCCACTTGATGACAAGCGCGATGTCGGCACCTGCCACGTCCAGTTGCCTTAGTTTGGCAAAATCATCAGTTCGGCTCGATTCCGGACACCCTGCCGCCTACATTCAAAGGCGACATCTTAGACCTAGGATTATGATCCTCCGCGTGCCGTCATTTCTTGACGACGCGCAGAGTCTCAAGGGCTACTATCTACACAGGGCGTATCTTATTCATGCGCAGCTGACAAAAGTGTACATTATCTAATGTACCTCAAAACCCGTCAGTAAACTTTTGACGGCCTCAAGCAATCCGCTCTCTGCGGATGAGATCCTTTCAATCACCGTGCCCATCAATGCACGGTGCTCCTCCGAGATAGAAGCTCGCCCCAGCAGAATCTTTAGCTCCTCCGGCCGAGCACCAGACGGTGCCGGACTTGTCCCACGACCTCTTTTGAAGGCCGGACGCGGAGAACCTCGGGGGGCCACATAGCTATCTTCCGCCCCTGCCGGATTCGGAGAAACCCTCCGCGACGACACCTCAGGGTCGGGGGAGGTGTCCCACTCTCCATCATCTCCGGAAGGAGATCCCCCGAAGACGAGCTCTGCTGAGAAGGGCTGAGGTCCGAGCTACAAGGTAAAAATTCGGTTAATCTTCTCAGATATAAATCAAGGATTTCCCTCATCCCTCAAAAGGAAAATCTTTCTCTACTTACGGCTCGCTGGAGGGCTGATCCCCTTGAGGGTGTAGTCCGGCCGAGGAACTCCCCGGCGTCGGACCCTCTGACGAGGATTTTTCCCCCGCTTCGAGGCCATGGTTTCCGGGTCGTCAGAGGCGGCTCTCTTCTTCCCCTTAGGAGAGGAATTGTCGGTTCCTCCCTTTGGAGCAGCCTCCTTCGAGGAGGCCATAGTTTCCTTGTCCTCCCCCTTGCTTCCCTCCAAAGGCATTATCTCCAGCATCCTGACCAGCATGGGATCCGGCCTTGTTTCGGGAAGGGGAGCCGGACACCTGATCAGCTTTGCCTTCGCTATCCACTCCTGTTTAGAAGGACGACTCTTTTAGGGGCAAGTTTATGACAATTATACGGATAGAAGGTCCGAGCACAAGGTTGCTTACTTGAGTATCCGGGCGATTGCAGCTTAGGCCTGTGTCCTTGGTTAAATCCGGACACATCTCTTGTGATCTGAAGAACAGTTTATACATCTCCGCGGGCGTTGCACCCATGAAATTCTGGATAGCTTGCGGTCCCTCTGGATTAAACTCCCACAGGCGAAGGGAGCGACATTTGCCGGGCAATATTCGGTGAATCAGCATGACCTGCGTCACCTTGACCAGGCTGAGGTCTCCTTCCAAGAGATCCTTAATGCGGCCCTGTAACAAGGGCACGTCTTTGGGAAAACCCCAATCTAACCCTCTGTTAACCCATGACGCTAGCCGTGGTGGGGGACCCGAGTGAAAGGCAGGAAGCGCCACCCACTTGGTGCTCCGGGGAGTGGTGATATAAAACCACTCTCGTTGCCACAAGCCTAGCTCCTCTTGAAAAGAGCCCTCTGGCCATGGAGCATCAACATTTTTGCTTATAACAGCGCCTCCGCACTCTGCGTGCCGTCCTTTGATCATCTTCGGCTCCACTTTGAAAGTCTTGAGCCATAATCCGAAGTGAGGGGTAACACAGAGGAACGCTTCGCATACAACGATAAACGAGGAGATATGGAGGATGGACTCCGGAGCTAAGTCGTGGAATTCCAGCCCGTAATAAAACAGCAGTCCCCTCACAAAGGGGTCCATCGGGAAGCCTAACCCCCGAAGGAAGTGAGACATGAACACTACGCTCTCACCGGGCTGGGGACTGGGGATAGCCTGCCTTTGAGCAGGCAACCTGTGCGAAATTTCGGCGGTCAACAACTTAGCCTCTCTCAACTTTAGCACGTCCTCCTCCATGATGGAGGAGGGCATCCATCGGCCTTGAAGGTCGGAACCGGACATTGTCGAAGGTCTGAGGCGCCCGGAATCTGGAGCCTAGGGTGTTGGAACTCGAGGCGACGGGCGAACTTGTTTTGGGATTGGAGAAAAGGAGTAAGGCCCTGGTCTCTTTATAAGAGGTTGAATACCAGGAGCCCTCCCCGTAACCATTTGGAACTCGCCTTTAATCGAGAAAACATGCTAACGGGCACGATTGGGTTACCCATGTCTGTATTGATGAGAATCCCGTAAAAGGGGGGCACACGATCTCTGCTTTGACAAGACGTGCCAAGGAAACTGCCTCGCAAAACACACTGAGGTGGAAAAGTGAAAACAATTCGAGTGAAGGACTTGGTTGTAGTGTGTTGACGCACTGCAGAATACGTCAGCATATTTGATTTGTGTTAATATTATTCTCTCTATGGCAATATGTGGGAGCTTATTTTGCAGAGCCGAACACTACTCTTGGTGTTTACAATCTTCTATGAAGGACTTGTAGGAGGAACCCGCCTTGCAATGCCGAAGACAATTTGCGCGCCGGACTCGTCGTCATTGAAGCCTGGTTTAGGGGCTACTGAGGGAGTCCTGGATTAGGGGGTGTTCAGGTAGCCGGACTATACCTTCAGCCGGACTCCTGGACTATGAAGATACAAGGTTGAAGACTTCGTCCCGTGTCCGGATGGGACTTCCCTTGGCGTGGAAGGCAATCTTGGCGATGCGGATATTCAAGATCTCCTACCATTGTAACCGACTCTATGTAACCCTAACCCTATCTGGTGTCTATATAAACCGAAGGGTTGTAGTCCGTAGGCAATCAACTCCATATACAACAATCATACCATAGGCTAGCTTCTAGGGTTTAGCCTCCTTGATGTTGTGGTAGATCTACTCTTGTACTACCCATATCATCAATATTAATCAAGCAGGAGTAGGGTATTACCTCCATTGAGAGGGCCCGAACCTGGGTAAAAACATCATGTCCCTTGTCTCCTCTTACCATCCGGCCTTGACGCATAGTTCGGGACCCCCTACCCGAGATCCGCCGGTTTTGACACCGACACTCCTCGTTGGGTTCGACACTCTTACTTATCGAAAGAGGCTACAATTAATCCCCTATACTTGTGGGTTATCAAGACCTTTTTCTGCCACCATTGCCAGAGAGTTATAGCGTGGGGTGAATATTCTCATGTGTGCTTGTTTGCTTTATCACTAAGTAGTTTTTATTTTGTGCTTTTGTTTTCTATATTTAGTTATGGGTAGGCAATGCAAAATAACAAAAAAATTAGTTGTACCTAATACACCAATGGTTGAAGAACCACTCAAAATCAATCACACTCCTGAAGCTTTTTACTTGGATCATCTTCGATCCCTATGTGCTTGTGCTGAAACCCCAACTAGCTTAGTTGAAGGAAAATCTTTAGATGAGCATGCTTGTTATGTGCGACACCACATATTTGAAAAAGGGAAACTTTTACTAGGTCAAATTCATCGTTTGCAATGTTATGCTTGGAATTTATGTGAAATATATGATTTTACTTGTCGTTCCGAAGACCCTAAGAAACACCTTCCCTACCAATGTGAGTTTAGTGATAATGGAATCGTATCTTCGTATGCTAAGGGTGTTTATAATTACTATGATGTTCAACAAATTGAAGAATTTGTTGCTTTTAAGGGTGCTTATGAAATTGCTTCTTTGATTGGAAAGTATGATGCTACTCTTTACAAATCTGAAAATTTTGCCATACTTAAATATTGTTATGATAATTATGCTATTAATTCCTATGTTAAACAATATATTGAGGACTCCTCCGCTATCCAAGAAGAGACTAATATTTTTCAGGAGTCCATGGAAGAAGGAATTGATGAAACTGTGGGCTCATTGGATGAAAAGATGATGAGGAGAGCGAAGAACAAAAGGAGGAAGAGCGGATTAGCTACCCGTGCCCACCTTCTAATGGGAGTAACTCTTCAACTCATACATTGTTTAATTTCCTTCTGTGCTTACCGAAGGATGATTGCTATGATGATTGTTATGATCCCATTGATTCTTTTGAAATATCCCATTTTGATGATGCTTGCTATGCTTGTGGCCAAGATGCCAATATGCATTATTCTTATGGAGATGAACTTGCTATAGTTCCTTATGTTAAACATGAAATTGTTGCTATTGCACCCACACATGATAGTCCTATTATCTTTTTGATTTCTCCCGACTACACTATATCGGAGAAGTTTGCCCTTATTAAGGATTATATTGATGGGTTGTGTTTCACTACTACACATGATGATTTTGATAGATATAATATGCATGTGCTTGCTGCTCCTACTTGCAATTATTATGACAGAGGAACTACATCTCCGCCTCTCCATGTTTCTAATATGATAAAATTGCAAGAAACTTCTTATACTATGCAGTGGCCTTTATTATGTGTGCATGAATTGTTCTTTTATGACATACCGATGCATAGGAAGAGAATTAGACTTCGTCATTACATGATATATGTTACTTTGTGCTCACTACTAAATCACAAAATCATTGTTAATTGAAATAGGCTTTGATATACCTTGGGATCCGGGTGGATTCATTACTTGAGCACTATATGCCTAGCTTAATGGCTTTAAAGAAAGTGCTGCCAGGGAGACAACCCGGAAGTTTTAGAGAGTCATTTATTTCTGTTGAGTGCTTTTATATAGTTTAAAAACAAAAAAATAAAGAGGGGAACCCAAAACTTTTCAAAAAGGAATGTGCAAGTGAGAGAGAAAAGCATTGTTGAAGTGAGGGAGCTCCTTGAACTTTGTTCATGCTCACGGAAACTTTGTGAATCTTGATTATAGAAAATTTTCAACAAAAATAATTATCCGCTTGTACAATTCCATTGTATTATAAAAATAATGTGCGAAGATTTGCCTTTAGGGTGTTTACATTGCTTGTTGGTTTGTGCGGTGCAGAACGGAAACTTTAGCTGTAGTGCGCGATTTTACATTTTTTACTGGAACGTCAAACGGTTCTGAAACATTTTGCACTATCTTTCTTTACAAATTGTTTATTTTTCATAATTTTCGTAGAATTGTTGGATTAATATAAGTATGGTGAATATTCAGATTACTACAGACTGTCCTGTTTAAGACACATTCTGTTTTTGATGCATAGTTTTCTTGTTTTGATGAAACTATCAATTTCTATCCATGGATTAAGCCATGGAAAAGTTATATTACAGTAGCTACAATGAAAAAATAAATATGAATTGGTTTGCAACAGTACTTAGAGTAGTGATTTGCTTTATTATACTAACGGATCTTACCAATCTTTCTGTTAAGTTTTGTGTCATTGAAGTTTTCAAGTTTTGGGAGAGATCACGATGGATGAAGGGAGTGGCAAGAGACTAAGCTTGGGGATGCCCGAGGCACCCCAAGGAAATATTCAAGGACTCCCACGCAACCAAACTTGGGGATGCCGCGGAAGGCATCCCCTCTTTCTTCTAACAATCATCGGTAATTTTACTTGGAGCTATATTTTTATTCATCACATGATATGCGTAAATCTTGGAGCGTCTTTTGCATTTAGTTTTCACTTTTCTTTGATGCACCATGCTGGTATGAGATAGTCCATGGTTGATTTATAGAATGCTCATTGCACTTCACTTATATCTTTTGAGTATGGATTTATAGAATGCTTCATGTGCTTCACTTATATCATTTGAAGTTTGGATTGCCTGTTTCTCTTCACATTGAAAACCGCCATTTGTAGAATGCTCTTTTGCTTCACTTATATTTGTTAGAGTGTGGGCATATCTTTTCTAGAAATAATTAAACTCTCTTGATTCACTTATATCTATTTAGAGAGATGACAGGAATTGGTCATTCACATGGTTAGTCATAAAATCCTACATAAAACTTGTAGATCATTGAATATGATATGTTTGATTCCTTGCAATAGTTTTGCGATATAAAGATGGTGATATTAGAGTCATGCTAGTGGGTAGTTGTGGATTGTATAAATACTTGTGTTGAAGTTTGTGATTCCCGTAACATGCACGTATGGTGAACCGTTATGTAACGAAGTTGGAGCACGAGGTATTTATTGATTGTCTTCCTTATGAGTGGCGGTCGGGGACGAGCGATGGTCTTTTCCTACCAATCTATCCCCCTAGGAGCATGTGCATAGTACTTTTTTCGATGACTAATAGATTTTTTCAATAAGTATGTGAGTTCTTTATCACTAATATTGAGTCCATGGATTATACGCACTCTCACCCTTCCATCATTGCTAGGACCGTGCCCTTTCTCACCTCGAGAGTTGGTGCAAATTTTGCCGGTGCATCCAAACTCCGTGATATGACACGCTCTATCACACATAAGCCTCCTTATATCTTCCTCAAAACATCCACCATACCTATCTATTATGGCATTTCCATAGCCATTCCGAGATATATTTCCATGCAACTTCCATCATATTCATATACATGACTTGAGCATCATTGTCATATTGCTTTGCATGATCGTAAGATAGCTAGCATGATGTTTTCATGGCTTGTCCGTTTTTTGATGTCATTGCTACGCTAGATCATTGCACATCCCGGTACACTGCCTGAGTCATTCATATAGAGTCATATCTTTGTTCTAGTATCGAGTTGTAATATTGAGTTGTAAGTAAATAAAAGTGTGATGATCATCATTATTAGAGCATTGCCCCAGTGAGGAAAGGATGATGGAGACTATGATTCCCCCACAAGTCGGGATGAGACTCCAGACTTTAAAATAATAATAAAAGAGGCTAAAGAAGCCCAAATAAAAAAAGAGGCCAAAGAAGCCCAAATAAAAAAAAGAGGCCAAAGAAGCCCACCAAAACAAAAAAAACAAAAAATAAGAGAAAAGAGAGAAGGGGAAATGTTACTTTCCTTTTACCACACTTGTGCTTCAGAGTAGCACCATGTTCTTCATATAGAGAGTCTCTTGAGTTATCACTTTCATATACTAGTGGGAATTTTCATTATAGTACTTGGCTTGTATATTCCAACGATGGGCTTCCTCAAATGCCCTAGGTCTTCATGAGAAAGCAAGTTGGAAGCACACCCACTTAGTTTCAGTTTGAGCTTTCATACACTTATAGCTCTTAGTGCATCCGTGGCATGGCAATCCCTACTCCTCTCATTGACATCAATTGATGGGCATCTCCATAGCCCATTGATTAGCCGCGTCGATGTGAGACCTTCTTCCTTTTTGTCTTCTCCACACAACCTCCATCATCATATTCTATTCCACCTATAGTGCTATATCAATGGCTCACGCTCATGTATTGCGTGAAAGTTGAAAAGGTTTCAGAACATCAAAAGTATGAAACATTTGCTTGGCTTGTCATCGGGGTTGTGCATGATTTGTATATTTTGTGTGGTGAAGATGGAGCATAGCCAGACCATATGATTTTGTAGGGATAACTTTCTTTGGCCATGTTATTTTCAAAAGATGTGATTGCTTTATTAGTATGCTTGAAGTAATATTGTTGTCATGTAAAATGATAGACTATTGCTTTGAATCACTCGTGTCTTAATATTCATTCCATGATTAGATTACATGATCAAGATTATGCTAGGTAGCATTCCACATCAATTTTTTTTTTCATTTACCTACTCGAGGACGAGCAGGAATTAAGCTTGGGGATGCTGATACATCTCCGTCGTATCTATAATTTTTGATTATTCGATGCCAATATTATACAACTTTCATATACTTTTGGCAACTTTTTATCCTATTTTTGGGACTAACATATTGATCCAGTGCCCAGTGCCAGTTCATGTTTGTTGCATGTTTTTGTTTCACAGAAAATCCATATCAAACGGAGCCCAAACGGGATAAAAACTGACGAAGATTTTTTTGGAATATATGTGATTTTTGGGAAGAAGAATCAACGCGAGACGATTGGAGACCAAGGGGGCCACAAGGCAGGGGCACGCCCTGGCCCTCGTGGCCACCCCGTAAGGAGGTTGTTGCCCTTCTTTTGCCGGAATAAAGCTAATATCCGGATAAAAATCATGACCAAAATTCATCCCAATCGGAGTAACGGATCTCCGGGAATTTAAGAAACGGTGAAAGGGCAGAATCAGGGAACGCAGAAAGAGAGCGAGACAGAGAGACAGATCCAATCTCAGAGGGGCTCTCGCCCCTCCCATGCCATGGAGACCAAGGACCAGAGGGGAAACCCTTCTCCCATCTAGGGAGAAGGTCAAGGAAGAAGAAGGGGGCCCCTCTCGCCCTCTCTCCGGGTGGTGCCGGAGCGCTGTCGGGGCCATCATCATCACCGCAATCTACACCAACAACTTCACCGCCCTCATCACCAACTCTTCCCCCTCTATGCAGAGGTGTAACCCCTCTTTTACCCGCTGTAATCTCTACTTAAACATGGTGCTCAACTCTATATATTATTTCCCAATGATGTATGGCTATCCTATGATGTTTGAGTAGGCCCATTTTGTCCTATTCATTAACTAATGATCGTGATTGGTTTGAGTTGCATGTTTTATTATTGATTCTATCCTATGGTGCTCTCCGTGTCGTGCAAGCGTGAGGGATCCCCACTGTAGGGTTTGCAATAAGTTCATGATTTGCTTATGGTGGGTGGCGTGGGAGATAGAAACACAGACCCGAGGAAGTAGGTTGTTTGTGTATGGGAATAAAGAGGACTTTATACTTTATTGCTATGGTTGGGTTTTACCTTAATGATCTTTAGTAGTTGCGGATGCTTGCTAGAGTTCCAATCATAAGTGCATATGATCCAAGAAGAGAAAATATGTTAGCTTATGCCTCTCCCTCAAATAAAATTGCAATAATGATTATCGGTCTAGTTATCGATTGCCTAGGGACAAATAACTTTCTCGTGAAAACAAGTGTAATGCCCCGAGACCGATGTGCCAGGTGTCTTCTAGTTATTCGCTGTCTTTGCCATGTCATTCGCTTGCGTGTTGCATCTTGTCATGTCATCATGTGCATGGCATCATCATGTTTTCAAAACTTGCAACCGTCCGGGTTCTCCCTATTCCTTCCGTTGTCCGTTCTGAGTCCAGACACACTTCCACGCGCCTGCGGCACGTCTGAATATTATTTTAGAAGTGGTCGTAAAATGTTCTCGGAATGGGTTGAAAGTTGGCGTGCGGTGTTGTTTTGTTGTCAGTAGACCGCCTGCCAAGTTTCATCGCATTCAGAGTCCGTTTGACGCCCCAACGGATAACTATAGCGGCAGTATAGCCGATCTAACGTCGGACGTTTTCGGTCTCCGGAAACAGCCGCCGGGCCTCCCTCTCTTCTCTTCTCTCAGCTCGAGACCGTCTGCACAGCTCACTACCTACCGCCAGGCCTAACCTAACCTCTCTCGTCAGCCCGCGGACCTCATCGCGCACGCGTCCGAAAGTTGTCCCGGACCCGACCCGGGCAGTCGTCACCGATGGGTCCGGATCATCCCCAAACGTCCATAAAACGTCTCTGTTTTCTTAATTGAGCTCCCTAACCTATTTATCTGAGACTGTATGATTTTGATCTATTTATCCGAGACCGTCTGATTTTGATCGGGGGGCCCAAAATTAATACTTTTGTCCCTATATATAGACGAACCCCTACCCAGATCAGATCAAACCCTAAGATCCAGGAGGTTTGTCCCATCGCCGCCGCCACTCTTCTGGTTCCCCTCAGGATCCCTCCCGATCTCTCCACCCAACCAGCCGAGCCGACCATCTCCCTTGTTTTCAGCAATGGGCCAACCATATCCTCCCCTCGATCCACTCGAACCAGCCACCGATCCCCTCCTCCTCGATTTCAGCTACCAACCAACCTTCGCTTTCTTCTGCCTCCTGTCGTCCCAGGGAAGAGGACATTCTCTTGGAGCCCGAGCTCCTCTTCCCGAGCCGCAGCCACCCCGCAGCGTCCAACCTCGCCGGCCTCCAGGTCCTCTGCTTCTCCTCTGTTTTCTTCTTCCCACTCTCCTGATTTCTTCCTCTCTCACGATATCCCTCTCTCGCTATTTTTTTATCAGCTGCAGGTCGCCGCCGCCTTGGTCAACCCTCGCCGGAGCTCCGTCGACACCCCGTTGGCTGGATCCGGCCCAGAAACAGGCGGATCCATCCATCCCCGCCTGAGCCCCGTGCCCTTCGCCACCTCCCATACGCCTCTGCTCGTGCCTGAGCACGAGCGCCTCACCGGACGCCTCCCGCAACAGTCCCGCATCAAGCCTCGCGCCGTCTTGCTTGTCCTCGTAGCCTCCCCGCTCTCCTCGTCGGCGCATGGACATGAGCCCCTCTCGAACTCCAGCAATGGCGCCGGCCCTCGCAGCGACTGCCGCCGTCGCCATGGCCTACTTCGCCTCGATGATATGGCCGCCCAAACCTGAAGCTCCATCCTGCCTCGTTCCACGCCTCGGTTCCGGCCAGAACGGGCCGTCCCTGACCTCCACGACCAGACCCGCCGCCCCGAGCCAAGTTCGCTGCCTCTGCCGCTCCCCTGCATCCCGCCTCCGCCTCCCTTGTTTCGGCGAGAACTCGAGGACGAGGATGAGCCCCTTGCCCCATCTCGATCCCGTGGATCCGAACGCCCAGCGCCGCTCGCCGTCGTCTGCCAAGATTCTGTGCCCCGCCGAGCTCCCTGCCGCGCCGGAGTCCCGTCGTTTTCCCTTCCCCGCATCGCTGCCAAGGCCTCCTCGCCGGAGTCCTGCACGTCCTCATGCTTGTTGTCCGGTCCTGCTGCTGCGTTCCTGCATGTTGACCACGCACGCCCCTGCATCGTCGCTTGGACCTCTTCTGCTCCAGCCCAGCGCGCCGCTAGGGCAGGCCAAGGCCCAGCTCCCTCTTCGCCCCAGCCACGCACAGGCCTCAAGGCCCAATGTGAGCAGCACCCTGGCTTTTCCTCTATTGGGCTAGTCTGATTCGGCCCGATATCTATTTTTTAGTTCTGCGATTTAGTTATTATTCCAGAGAATGATAGTTTTGCAGTTTAGTCCCTAGAGTTCATGCATTTAATAACTAATTAACCGTGCATCGGATTAAAACAATTTATATATGAAATATGCTTAGTTTTTCATCTAGTTTCTTAATATGCCACTTTCATCTATGTTTAAAATGTTTAAAATGATGTTTGCTTATATTTGCCTATTGCCATGCTAAAATGATTTATTTCATAACTAAATAACCGTAACTCCGAATTTAATAAACTTTATATGTAAATGGGGTAGAATAATGCCTAGTTTAACATGGTGCTTTCACCTTAGATGTTTAACAAATCTAAAATATTGTTTAGGGCAGAACAGTACCAAGCCCAAATATGCATATGGGGATTTACCGGAATTGTTGTTCGTTGCTTCCGGCCTCATTTAAACTTGCCTAGATAGGTAGTTTTCATTTGCTTCACTCTCTTGCCATGTTTAACAACATTTAATATTGTTGGGTACATAAACGAGAGAAAACTATATAAGTCACATGGTGTTTCGTCAATATGCCACGGAGTTGCATATTGAGCTCAAATTAAGTTGTAGTGTTGTTTGTGCATTTTGCCATGTCATGCATATTTAAACCGGACATGCATAATAATTGTTTGTGCACCGTTCCATGTTCATGTGTTGGTTTTTTACTATGTTGTGTGCTTCTTTCCGGTGTTGCTTCTTTGGGTTGGTTCCATTAACGTCGCATTTGTGAGGACCCGTTCAGCTACGTCCGTTTGTCTTCTTCATGGACTCGTTCTTCTTCCTTGCGGGATTTCAGGCAAGATGACCATACCCTCGAAATCACTTCTATCTTTGCTTGCTAGTTGCTCGCTCTTTTGCTATGCCTATGCTGCGATACCTACCACTTGCTTATCATGCCTCCCATATTGTTGAACCAAGCCTCTAACCCACCTTGTCCTAGCAAATCGTTGTTTGGCTATGTTACCGCTTTGCTCAGCCCCTCTTATAGCGTTGTTAGTTGCAGGTGAAGATTGAAGTTTGTTCCTTGTTGGAACATGGAGATGTTGTTCCTTGTTGGAACATGTTTACTTTTTGGAATATTACAATATCTTTTACTTAATTAACGCATCTATACACTTGGTAAAGGGTGGAAGGCTCGGCCTTATGCCTGGTGTTCTGTTCCACTCTTGCCGCCCTAGTTTCCGTCATATCGGTGTTATGTTCCCGGATTTTGCGTTCCTTACGCGGTTGGGTTATAATGGGAACCCCTTGACAGTTCGACTTGAGTAAAACTCCTCCAGCAATGCCCAACATTGGTTTTACCATTCACCACCTAGCCTTTTCTTTCCCTTGGGTTCTGCAGACTCAAGGGTCATCTTATTTTAACCCCCCCGGGCCAGTGCTCCTCTGAGTGTTGGTCCAAACTAGAGCCCCTTGCAGCGCCACCTCGGGGAAACTCGAGGGCTGGTTTTAGTTGTATGGACTGCTCATCTGAGTGTGCCCTTAGAACGAGATATGTGCAGCTCCTATCGGGATTTGTCGGCACATTCAGGCGGTGTTGCTGGACTTGTTTTACCATTGTCGAGGATGTCTTGTAACCGGGATTCCGAGTCTGATCGGGTCTTCCCGCTAGAAGGAATATCCTTCATTGACTGTGAGAGCTTGTTATGGGCTAAGTTGGGACACCCCTGCAGGGATTTGAACTTTCGAAAGCCGTGCCCGCGGTTATGGGAAGATGGGAATTTGTTAATGTCCGGTTGTAGAAAACCTGAACTTGACCTTAATTAAAATTCATCAACCGCGTGTGTAACCGTGATGGTCTCTTCTCGGCGGAGTCCGGGAAGTGAACACGGTGTTGGAGTTATGCTTGACGTAGGTTGTTTTAGGATCACTTCTTGATCATAGTTTCACGATCGTGCTTTGCCTTCTCTTCTCGCTCTCATTTGCGTATGTTTAGCCACCATATTTGCTAGTCGCTTGCTGCAGCTCCACATATTACCTTGCCTTTCCTATAAGCTTAAATAGTCTTGATCGCGAGGGTGTGAGATTGCTGAGTCCTCATGACTCACAAATACTTCCAAAACCAGTTTGCAGGTGCCGATGATACCGTGCAGGTGACGCAACCAAGCTCAGGAGGAGCTCGATGAAGATCTTGTCCTTTGTGTCGTTTCCTTCTAGTTGATCAGTAGTGGAGCCCAGTTGGGGTCGATCGGGGACCTTGTCGCTTTTGGGGTTCTTCTTTTATTTTTGTTCCATAGACGGACCTTGATTGTATTTGGATGTTCTAATGCTTTATTCATGTAATTGTGTGAAGTGGCGATTGTAAGCCAACTATGTATCTGTTTCCCTTATGTATTACATGGGTTGTGTGAAGATTAACTCACTTGCGACATTGCTTTCAATGCGGGTATGCCTCTAAGTCGTGCTTCGACACATGGGAGATATAGCCGCATCAAGGGCGTTACAAGTTGGTAATCAGAGCCTTCCCCGACCTTAGGAGCCCCACTGCTTGATCGTTTTTAGCAGTCGTTGTTGAGTCTAGAAAAATGATTTGAGTCATTTAGGAATTATATATCGGAGAGTTTAGGAATTCTTTTTACTCCCCAGTCCCTTCATCGCTCTGGTAAGGCATCCTGACGTAGAGTTTTGACTCTTTTCTTCTCAAATTTCACTAAAAAAAATTTAGGATCACACGGGTATCTTGGAACCGTTCCGATGGTTTTGTGACGAGAACATTGTTCTTGGTGCCTCCTGACATTTAGGGGTTGTGGTAGTGTCCCGGGTAGTTGAGCTCCGAGGTGTTGTCGTCACAATTTTATCGTTGCAGTTCTGAAATACCTGAGTTTAGTTCGCTGACATCGAAAATCTCTTTTATGCAGTTGTTGGTGAGATAACCTCGACGCCACCCAGTACTGGGGCGGGAGTTCGGGAGTATTGCCATAACTCGTATAACAGATGCTTTTCGAAGGTTGAGGTAGATGATTTCCGAAGGTTTCTTGCTTATGTGTTGAAGGATGGATACAACTGGATGTAGGCTTTGCTAGTTTTGGGTGAGATATTATGCTTCTGATGTATCCCCAACACCTGATTGCATAACTGGGAAAGTTTCGGGAGTTTATAAGTGGGAAATCAAGTAGCTCTTAAGATATCTTTCCGACAGATGTATGATATGAAATTGGGGTTCGACGTCTAGTGGTCCGCCTATCCACGGTTGGTTTTACAGTGGTCTCGTTGTGTCTTAAAGAGTCCTTGGCTATGCCGACTCGGGGACGCTTCATATGTCATGTGCACTGCCTTGTAAATGATGGTGCTGTACGATCGAGCCGGTGTAGGCCCCACCACGAAAACTTCGGACGAAATCTCTATCATATGTTTGTTCCGGCTTATTTTGTAAGCCAATCCTTTGTTTTGTTTTTGAGTTGTGGTATCCGAGTTGCTTCAATGTCAAGTGTTGATTCCATGCCTTTTCCTAAGTGGTGTTCTCATACTCCGACGTGTATACTAATCCTTCTCGATCATCGAGTCTGTCATGTCAATCCTTTTTAACCGGTGTACTTCTCTTCAACTGGATCCGGTCATTGCAACATCCGCAAGATCAAGTATCAGTTCTTCTCAACGGTATTTTCTTCATCCGTTCCAAGTTGTCTTTGTTTTTCCTGCCCACCCACCCTTGTTTTCTTCAAGGAATTAGATATCTTAATAAAATATCCATTTTATTAATGTGAAATTTTTCTCCATTCCTTTCTTTCAATGTTCTTATCCGATGTTTCTCATGAAGATTCTAACGGAGCCTCAAGTTCATCTTTCTTCATTCTTTTCATCTCCGGTGGTTTCAAGTCAAGCTTTGTTGATCATATCCTTTTTCCTCGTTTCAAATACCTTCTCATGCCGGTTTACCTCATATTCATTCACTTCTCGCTATTTAATTGTTCTGGAGTGCTCAAGATATCTCGAAGAATCGTGTTTCCACTCTTCATTCATTCAAGATCTGTTCAACCTATTTCGAGGAGGTTATCCCATTCAAGCCATTTATTTCAACCGGTGCAATCTCTCCTTCAAAACTTTTCAACGGTGTATCTTTTGAGTGGGCCCTAACCCACAGGTCTTTTCTCAGGATCTTACCTGACTCTTCTTATTTTCCTGGAGCTATCCTAAATTCTTATCAAAGTTTGACGTAAGTTTAAATTTTCAGCAGTCATATGTCTTTCTCCAAGATCTGTCAAATTCTTTCATCGTTGGTTCAACCTTTCTAATTTTTCATCCCGGAGTATCTCAACAATTCATGGTGGTGTTTCTCATCGTCATTCTCAACATTTGAATACCAGGGAAGAGTTTTTCCTCCATATCTTATCCGCTCTCTCAGAGATTCATGGTTCTAGCTTGATGTCATCCTCTCATAATTGTTTTGATTGTGAAAATTCTTTTCACCCACCTAGAGCATTTCATGAGTTGTTTCCATTTCTTTCCTCCGAAGGGCCATCTTTTCAAATTTATTCATTCTCAGCTTTCAGCTCTCGTTCCCCAAATCTCACCGGTGCATCATTTAATATTCTTTAATCAGCTCGTAATCTCTTCGTTCTCATGGATCTAAATCCTCACAAGCATCTTCATTTAATTGCTAATTCTTCCCGGTGTTTCTTCATGTTTTAATCATTCTTTTTCAATTCTTACGGTGGTGCGTTCAAGAGTTTTTCTTCCTTCATGTATCATATCTATGCATTCGTGCTTTTTGAAATTCTACCGGTGGATCGTTGAAGACCTTCCCAAGTTCATGCTATATCTCTCTTCAATCCGTTGCAACTGGAATAAGTAGTATGCGAAATCCGTTTCTTGTCATCAATTTAATTGGTGAAGGTTAAGCATAATGTAATTCTTATTCTTGTTTCATCCAAATGATTAATTCCCTATTCCGGAGATTCATCAAAATTCTTGATCTCAATTGTTCATCTTATCTTTTCTTCTCGGAGTTCCAACCTTTTTAAATTAGTTCACCACGGAGATTCATCTAAATCATTACAAGGATTCACCTTGTGCTTCAACTTCTCTTTCTTTCGTTTGATCATTCTTTCATTACCGGAGTTCTTCATGGAGGTTCTACATGATGGTTCATAAAGGATTTAATTCCTTCTCCAAGTTTTTCATCGACATTCTTTTCTAAGAAGCTCAAGCTTTCTTCATATTGTAATCCGGAGTGCAATTCTTTCTACCGTATCATTGGAGGTGGTATTATGCCATTCTTGATAATTTGAGTTCATGTTTCATGATTCACATGGTGTTAAGAATGAGGTATTTTAAATCCATCAATCTCGTCATTGGAGTTATCTGGGGTTATGTTTCACCTAAAGCTTTCCCTAAGGATGGTTGCTATTTACGGTGCTTACCAATGACCCAAGTTCTTCATTTATCCTCCCGGTGAAATAAGTTTCTCGTCTCCTCGTTCATATCAATCCAATTCTTTTCCCGTGAGTGGCAGGTGGTCACCTCATGATTTGAGATGTATTCCATAAGACCATATCAAGCTTATTCTTTTCGTTGTTGGTGTTCCAACAACTCCGTTCAACCCTTCTCCTAAAGATGCCTTGTCAAGCTCTTTCATGACAGAACTTGGCATTTTCTTCTCCATTCTTTTATCTCAATGATCTATCTTCTATTTCTCTCTTCCAGACGCATTGTCATGTTTCTCTTTTAAACCCATCATCTTGTTTTGTCAAAGATTATGTTCTTTTCCTTGCTTATCCGTTTAACCAGAGTGTCGTGCCCCTTTTAAAGTTCTTTCTACTTATTTTTTCTTGCATCTCTTTTCATTCGGAGTGCTGCTCAAAGTTGTTCTTCCTTGTTCCTCTTTGATAACAGAGTGTTTTCAACTTCGTTCATCTCACTTGTATTCTTTTCACGAAATTGTTAAACCTCGCAAGGTTCTTTGGTCTCACTCGTTTGTCAAAGGAGCAACTTAGCTTTACCTCTCCTCTTTCTCTTCCGTTTTCCCTCCGGTGCCATTCTAGATCTCGGGACGAGATCCTCTCATAGTGGTGGAGTGTTGTAACGCCCCGAGACCGATGTGCCAGGTGTCTTCTAGTTATTCGCTATCTTTGCCATGTCATTCGCTTGCGTGTTGCATCTTGTCATGTCATCATGTGCATTGCATCATCATGTTTTCAAAACTTGCATCCGTCCGGGTTCTCCCCGTTCCTTCCGTTGTCCGTTCTGAGTCCAGACACACTTGCACGCGCCTGCGGCACGTCCGAATATTATTTTAGAAGTGGTCATAAAATATTCTCGGAATGGGTTGAAAGTTGGCGTGCGGTGTTATTTTGTTGTCAGTAGAACGCCTGCCAAGTTTCATCGCATTCGGAGTCCGTTTGATGCCCCAACGGATAACTATAGCGGCAGTATAGCCGGTCTAACGTCGGACGTTTTCGGTCTCCGGAAACAGCCGCCGGGCCTACCTCTCTTCTCTTCTCTCAGCTCGAGACCGTCTGCACAGCTCACTACCTACCGCCAGGCCTAACCTAACCTCTCTCGTCAGCCCGCGGACTTCATCGCGCACGCGTCCGAAAGTTGTCCCGGACCCGACCCAGGCAGTCGTCACCGATGGGTCCGGATCATCCCCAAACGTCCATAAAACGTCTCTGTTTTCTTAATTGAGCTCCCTAACCTATTTATCCGAGAACGTCTGATTTTGATCTATTTATCCGAGACCGTCTGATTTTGATCGGAGGGCCCAAAACTAATACTTTTGTCCCTATATATAGACGAACCCCTACCCAGATCAGATCAAACCCTAAGATCCAGGAGGTTTGTCCCATCGCCGCCGCCACTCTTCTGGTTCCCCACGGGATCCCTCCCGATCTCTCCACCCAACCAGCCGAGCCGACCATCTCCCTTGTTTTCAGCAAAGGGCCAACCATATCCTCCCCTCGATCCAATCGAACCAGCCACCGATCCCCTCCTCCTCGATTTCAGCTACCAACCAACCTTCGCTTTCTTCTGCCTCCTGTCGTCCCAGGGAAGAGGACATTCTCTTGGAGCCCGAGCTCCTCTTCCCGAGCCGCAGCCACCCCGCAGCGTCCAACCTCGCCGGCCTCCAGGTCCTCTGCTTCTCCTCTGTTTTCTTCTTCCCCCTCTCCCGATTTCTTCCTCTCTCACGATCTCCCTCTCTCTCTGTTTTTTATCAGCTGCAGGTCGCCGCCGCCTTGGTCAACCCTCGCCAGAGCTCCGTCGACGCCCCGTTGGCCGGATCCGGCCCGGAAACAGGCGGATCCATCCATCCCCGCCTGAGCCCCGTGCCCTTCGCCGCCTCCCATACGCCTCTGCTCGTGCCTGAGCACGAGCGCCTCACCGGACGCCTCCCGCAGCAGTCCCGCATCAAGCCTCGCGCCGTCGTCCTTGTCCTCGTAGCCTCCCCGCTCTCCTCGTCAGCGCAGGGAGATGAGCCCCTCTCGAACTCCAGCAACGGTGCCGCCCCTCACAGCGACTACCGCCGTCGCCATGGCCTACTTCGCCTCGACGCCATGGCCGCCCGAACCTGAAGCTCCATCCTGCCTCGTTCCACGCCTCGGTTCCGGCCAGAACGGGCCGTCCCTGACCTCCATGACCAGACCCGCCGCCCCGAGCCAAGTTCGCCGCCGCTGCCGCTCCCCTGCATCCCGCCTCCGCCTCCCTTGTTTCGGCGAGAACTCGAGGACGAGGACAAGCCCCTTGCCCCGTCTCGATCCTGTGGATCCGAACGCCCAGCGCTGCTCGCCGTCGTCCGCCAAGATTCTGCGCCCCGCCGAGCTCCCTGCCGCGCCGGAGTCCCGCCGTTTTCCCTTCCCCGCATCGCTGCCAAGGCCTCATCACCGGAGTCCTGCACGTCGTCGTGCCTGTTAACCGGTCCTGCTGCTACGTTCCTGCATGTTAACCACGCATGCCCCTGCATCGTCGCTTGGACCTCCTCTGCTCCGGCCCAGCGCGCCGCTAGGGCAGGCCAAGCCCAACTCCCTCTTCGCCCTAGCCACGCACAGGCCTCAAGGCCCAATGTGAGCAGCACCCTGGCTTTTCCTCTATTGGGCTAGCCAGATTCGGCCCGATATCTACTTTTTTTAGTTCTGCGATTTAGTTATTATTCCAGAGAACGACAGTTTTGCAGTTTAGTCCCTAGAGTTCATGCATTTAATAACTAATTAACCGTGCATCGGATTAAAACAAGTTATATATGAAATATGCTTAGTTTTTCATCTAGTTTCTTAATATGCCACTTTCATCTATGTTTAAAATGTTTAAAATGATGTTTGCTTATATTTTCCTATTGCCATGCTAAAATGATTTATTTCATAACTAAATAAGCGTAACTCCGAATTTAATAAACTTTATATGTAAATGGGGTAGAATAATGCCTAGTTTAACATGGTGCTTTCACCTTAGATGTTTAACAACTCTAAAATATTGTTTAGGGTAGAACAGTACCAAGCCCAAATATGCATATGGGGATTTACCGGAATTGTTGTTCATTGCTTCCGGCCTCATTTAAACTTGCCTAGATAGGTAGTTTTCATTTGCTTCACTCTCTTGCCATGTTTAACAACATTTAATATTGTTGGGTACATAAACGAGAGAAAACTAAATAAGTCACGTGGTGTTTCGTCAATATGCAACGGAGTTGCATATTGAGCTCCACTTAAGTTGTAGTGTTGTTTGTGCATTTTGCCATGTCATGCATATTTAAACCGGACATGCATCATAATTGTTTGTGCACTGTGCCATGTTCATGTGTTGGTTGTTTACTATGTTGTGTGCTTCTTTCCGGTGTTGCTTCTTCGGGTTGGTTCCGTTAACGTCGCGTTTGTGAGGACCCGTTCGCCTACGTCCGTTTGTCTTCTTCATGGACTCGTTCTTCTTCCTTGCGGGATTTCAGGCAAGATGACCATACCCTCGAAATCACTTCTATATTTGCTTGCTAGTTGCTCGCTCTTTTGCTATGCCTATGCTGCGATACCTACCACTTGCTTATCATTCCTCCCATATTGTTGAACCAAGCCTCTAACCCACCTTGTCCTAGCAAAACGTTGTTTGGCTATGTTACCGCTTTGCTCAGCCCCTCTTATAGCGTTGTTAGTTGCAGGTGAAGATTGAAGTTTGTTCCATGTTGGAACATGGAGATGTTGTTCCTTGTTGGAACATGTTTACTTTTTGGGATATCACAATATCTTTTACTTAATTAATGCATCTATACACTTGGTAAAGGGTGGAAGGCTCGGCGTTATGCCTGGTGTTTTGTTCCACTCTTGCCTCCCTAGTTTCCGTCATATCTGTGTTCTGTTCCCGGATTTTGCGTTCCTTACGCGGTTGGGTTATAATGGGAACCCCTTGACAGTTCGCCTAGAGTAAAACTCCTCCAGCAATGCCCAACATTGGTTTTGCCATTCGCCACCTAGCCTTTTCTTTCCCTTGGGTTCTGCAGACTCAAGGGTCATCTTATTTTAACCCCCCCGGGCCAGTGCTCCTCTGAGTGTTGGTCCAAACTAGAGCCCCTCGCAGTGCCACCTCGAGGAAACTCGAGGGCTGGTTTTTGTTGTACGGACTGCTCATCGGAGTGTGCCCTGAGAACGAGATATGTGCAGCTCCTATCGGGATTTGTCGGCACATTCGGGCGGTGTTGCTGGACTTGTTTTACCGTTGTCGAGGATGTCTTGTAACCGGGATTCCGAGTCTGATCGGGTCTTCCCGCTAGAAGGAATATCCTTCGTTGACCGTGAGAGCTTTTTATGGGCTAAGTTGGGACACCCCTGCAGGGATTTGAACTTTCGAAAGCCATGCCCGCGGTTATGGGCAGATGGGAATTTGTTAATGTCCGGTTGTAGAAAACCTGAACTTGACCTTAATTAAAATTCATCAACCGCGTGTGTAACCGTGATGGTCTCTTCTCGGCGGAGTCCGGGAAGTGAACACGGTGTTGGAGTTATGCTTGACGTAGGTTGTTTTAGGATCACTTCTTGATCATAGTTTCACGATCGTGCTTTGCCTTCTCTTCTCGCTCTCATTTGTGTATGTTTAGCCACCATATATGCTAGTCTCTTGCTGCAGCTCCAGATATTACCTTGCCTTTCCTATAAGCTTAAATAGTCTTGATCGCGAGGGTGTGAGATTGCTGAGTCCTCATGACTCACAGATACTTCCAAAACCAGTTTGCAGGTGCCGATGATACCATGCAGGTGATGCAACCAAGCTCAGGAGGAGCTCGATGAAGATCTTGTCCTTTGTGTCGTTTCGTTCTAGTTGATCAGTAGTGGAGCCCAGTTGGGGTCGATCGGCGACCTTGTCGCTTTTGGGGTTCTTCTTTTATTTTGGTTCCGTAGACGGACCTTGATTGTATTTGGATGTTGTAATGCTTTATTCATGTAATTGTGTGAAGTGGCGATTGTAAGCCAACTATGTATCTCTTTCCCTTATGTATTACATGGGTTGTGTGAAGATTACCTCACTTGCGACATTGCTTTCAATGCGGTTATGCCTCTAAGTCGTGTTTCGACACGTGGGAGATATAGCCACATCGAGGGCGTTACAACAAGCTCTCTACTAAAACTAACTTAGTTGTGTCTTCATCTAAACAGCCCCTACTTTTTATTTACGCGCTCTTTATTATCTTGCAAAGTGATCCAACAACACCTACAAAGTACTTCTAATTTCATACTTGTTCTAGGTAAAACGAACGTTAAGTGTGCGTAGAGTTGTATCGGTGGTTGGTAGAACTTGAGGGAATATTTGTTCTACCTCACGAGGGGCCCGGCTCTCTGGCACCCAAGCATGGACACGGCCGTCCCCCGCAAGCACACAGCGACCCCCTGCCGCGGCCCCACGCAGCCGTGGCGGTGCCGCTTCACGTGGCAGGGGTTGCTCCGGTCATGGCGGTCCTATCGATGAAGGGAGACGTGATGTGGTAGCGCGGCCTCCCCGGCCGCGCTTCCACTCGGAGGAGGTGCTGCCGGAGTTCGTCATCTGGTCGGATAACCCGGCCAGCAACTGGCTTCAGCTCCCACATTTCTTCGTCGACGAGCTGCCAGCCTCTGGTCCAGGCGTGTTCTGGCTGCAGGCGGACGACTGCTGCAGCAGAGCTTCCTGGGTCGCGGTCTCGGTCTCCGTCGCGGGCAACATAGCCCTTGCCTGTGGCTGGCAGACGTTTGCCCGCGCGCGCGGCCTGGGCAGGCGGTGCACCCTCCATTTCTAGTATGATGGTGATGCGACCCTTTACGTGAGGGTGTTTGGGGAAGATGGTCGCCGTGCCGGGTGCTGCCCCGAGGCCAATTATACGTCTCCATCGTAACTACTTTTCCAAACACTTTTGCCCTTGTTTTGGACTCTAACTTGCATGATTTGAATGGAACTAACCCGGACTGACCCTGTTTTCAGCAGAATTGCCATGGTGTTATTTTTGTGTAGAAATAAAAGTTCTCCGAATGACCTGAAAATCAATGGAGAATTATTTTGGAATATATAAAAAATATTGGAAGAAAGATCCACGTCACGGGGCCCACCACCTGTCCACGAGGGTGGGGGGCGCCCTACCCCCCTAGGCGCGCCCCCTGCCTCGTGGGCCCCTGATGCTCCACCGATGTTAACCTTGACTCCATATATTCACTTTCGGGGAGAAAAAAAATCAGAGAGAAGGATTCATCGTGGTTTATGATACGGAGCCACCGCCAAGCCCTAAACTCTCTCAAGAGGGCTGATCTGGAGTCTGTTTGGGGCTCCGGAGAGGGGAATCTGTCGCCATCGTCATCATCAACCTTCCTCCATCACCAATTTCATGATGCTCACCGCCGTGTGTGAGTAATTCCATCATAGGCTTGCTGGACGGTGATGGGATGGATGAGATTTATCATGTAATCGAGTTAGTTTTGTTAGGGTTTGATCCCTAGTATCCACTATGTTCTGAGATTGATGTTGCTATGACTTTGCTATGCTTAATGCTTGTCACTAGGGCCCGAGTGCCATGATTTCAGATCTGAACCTATTATGTTTTCATCAATATATGAGAGTTCTTGATCCTATCTTGCAAGTCTATAGTCGCCTATTATGTGTTATGATCCGTTAACCCCGAAGTGACAATAATCGGGATACTTACCGGTGATGACCGTAGTTTGAGGAGTTCATGTATTCACTATGTGTTAATGCTTTGGTCCGGTACTCTATTAAAAGGAGGCCTTAATATCCCTTAGTTTCCATTAGGACCCCGCTGCCATGGGAGGGTAGGATGAAAGATGTCATGCAATTTCTTGTCCATAAGCACGTATGACTATATTCGCAATACATGCCTACATTACATTGATGAACTAGAGCTAGTTCTGTGTCACCCTAGGTTATGACTGTTACATGATCGATCGCATCTGGCATAATTCTCTATCACCGATCCAATGCCTACGAGCTTTTCATATATTGTTCTTCGGGTATTTACTTTTTCGTTGCTACTATTACAATCACTACAAAACCCAAAAATATTACTTTTGCCACTGTTACTACTACTATCATATTACTTGCTACTAAACACTTTGCTGCAAATATTAAGTTTCCAGGTGTGGTTGAACTGACAACTCAGCTGCTAATACTTGAGAATATTCTTTGGCTCCCCCTGTGTCGAATCAATAAATTTGGGTTGAATACTCTACCCTCGAAAACTGTTGCGATCCCCTATACTTGTGGGTTATCAAGAACATTTTCCGGCGCTGTTGCCGGGGAGCATAGCTGTATTCTTTGAGTCACTTGGGATTTATATCTACTTATCATTATGAAGAACTTGAAAGATCAAAGAACCAAGATTTTTCCCTCAACTACGAGGGGAGGCAAGGAACTGCAATCTAGCTCTGCACTTGATTCACCTTTTGTTTTGAGTAAGCTTGCGACACCTAAACCTGCTTCTGCTATTAATTCTGATATGTCGCATGTTATTGATGATGCCATTTCTGCTATGCATGATACTTATGATGAAACTACTTCTATTCTTGATACTATTGTGCCACTTGGTGAATTTCTTGATGAAGAACTTGCTAGGGCTAGGGAGAATGAAATTATTGAAACTGATAATATTGATGAAAGTGATGATGAAGATTCTCCCCTAGATATGAATTGCCTATTGTTCCTGAGGGTTATGTTATGGATGAAGAAACTGCTAGAGACTTTCTTGCCAGCAATGATAGAAGTGATCTTAAGAAACTATTAGCTAAGCTTAAAGAAAAAACTCTGAAGGCTAGAATGAAATATGATCCTGCTTATGCTACTTCACCTATCTTTATTACTGATAAGGATTATGATTTCTCTGTTGATCCTGAGTTAATTACTTCGGTTGAATCTGATCCTTTCTATGGCTATGAATCTGAAACTGTTGTGGCACATCTTACTAAATTAAATGATATAGCTACCCTGTTCACTAATGATGAGAAAACTCGCTGCTATTATATCCTTAAATTATTTCCGTTCTCATTAAAGGGTGATTCTAAGATATGGTTTAATTATCTTGATCCTGGTTGTGTGTGTAGTCCCCAGGATATGATTTACTACTTCTCTGCTAAATATTTCCCCACTCATAAGAAACAAGTTGCTTTAAGGGGGATATATAATTTTGTGCAAATTCAAGAAGGGAGTCTCCCACAAGCTTGGGGGAGGCTTCTCCAATTACTTAATGCTTTGCCTGATCATCCTCTCAAGAAGAATGAAATACTTGATATCTTTTATAATGGACTAACCGATGCTTCCAGAGATTACCTGGATAGTTGTGCTGGTTGTGTTTTCAGGGAAAGAACTGTTGATCAAGCTGAATTTCTATTGAATAATATGTTGACCAATGAAAATAATTGGACACTTCCTGAACCAACTCCTAATCCAACTCCGAAGAAAAGGGGCATTCTATTTCTCAGTCTTGAAGATATGCAGGAGGCAAAAAAATCTATGAAAGAAAAAGGTATAAAAGCTGAAGATGTTAAGAATTTACCGCCTGTTGAAGAAATACATGGTCTTAATTCATCACCTATTGAAGAAACATATGGTCTCGATAACTTGACACAGGTAGTAAAGGTAAATTCTCTCTATAGATATGATAAAGCTGAAATACCTCCTGCTAAGTTTGCTAGCCAATGCTTAGATGAGTTTGATAACTTTATGGTTAAGCAAGAAGATTTTAATGCTTATGTTGGTAGACAATTGAAACATAATGCTTATATGATTGAACACTTGAGTGATTATATGGCTAGTGTTAAAGGTGAACTTTAAATTATTAGTAAACATGCTTCTATGGTTACCACTCAAGTAGAACAAGTACTTAAAGCTCAGAATGATTTCCTCAATGAATTGAATAGTAAAAATAATGACTTTGCTGTTAGAGTTGCAACTAGAGGAGGTAAAGTGACTTAGGAACCTTTGTATTCTGAGGGTCATCCTAAGAGAATTGAGCAAGATTCTCAGAGAATTAATATTGATGCTCCTATTCCTTCTAAAAGGAAGTGAAAGAAAAATGATAGGACTTTGCATGCTTCTAGTGAACCTGTTATTGACACACCTGAGAATCCCAATAATATCTCTATCTCCGATGTTGAAACACAATCTGGTAATGAATATGAACCTAGTGATAATGTTAATGATGATGCTCATGTTGATGCTCAACCTAGTAATGACAATGATGTAGAGATTGAACCTGATGTTGATGTTGATAACCCACAATCAAAGAATCAATGTTATGATAAGAGAGACTTTGTTGGTAGGAAGCACGGTAAAGAAAGAGAACCATGGGTTCAGAAACCCATGCCTTTTCTCCTAAACTGTCCATGAAAAAGGATGATGAGCATTTTGAGCGCTTTGCTAAAATGATTAGACCTATGTTTTTGCGTATGCGTTTGAATGATATGCTTCAAATGAATCCTTATGCTAAATATATGAAGGAAATTGTTACTAATAAAAGAAAGATACCGGAAGCTGAAAATTGCACCATGCTTGCTAATTATACTTTTAAGGGTGGAATACCAAAGAAACTTGGAGATCCAGGAGTACCAACTATACCATGCTCCATTAAAAGAAACTATGTTAAAACTTCTTTATGTGATCTTGGAGCTGGTGTTAGTGTTATGCCTCTCTCTTTATATCGTAGACTTGATTTCAATAAGTTGACACCTACTGAAATATCTTTGCAAATGGCTGACAAATCAACTGCTATACCCATCGGTATTTATGAGGATGTGCCTGTTGTGGTTGAAAACGTTACTATTTTAATGGACTTTATTATTCTTGATATTCCCGAGGATGATAGTATGTCTATTATTCTTGGAAGACCCATTTTGAATACTGCAGGGACTGTTATTGATTGCACCAAAGGCAGTGTCACTTTTCATGTTAATGGTAATGAGCATACGGTACACTTTTCATGTTAATGGTAATGAGCATACAATATCAATTCTATTGGAAAAATCTCAACAATTACTATTGGAGGTTTTGAATTTTCTCTTCCTACTGTCAAGAAGAAATATGATATTCTTATTGTTGGGGATGTGCATATCCCCGTTGAGGTAACCTAGTCTTATTCGAAAATTCTCCGGTTTTATGCAATTCGGAATGAGTTTGTTAACAAGACTTGATCAACCTTGTTAGTGGATTCCTTTTGATGAGCATGAGATGATGAATTTAGAAAACACAACTCTCTGTACCCTCTTTTCACTTTCTATTATTTATATTAAATAAAGAAAAAAATAGTATTTTTATGTCTGTTTTCTGAATTATCCAAGCAATAAAAAATACCCCTAAAATAAAAGTTCTCCAAATGCCCTGAAACTTAAATATGATTTTTTCTAGAATATTTGAGAATATCTGGCACTGAAAACACAGAAGGGGGAGCAGCCACATGCCCATGAGGGTGGAGGGCGCGCCCTACCCCCTGGGCGCGCCCCCTGCCTCGTGGACCCCACATGGGTCCCCTCCACTTAATCCAGCCACCACACGCTCCTTCTTCCTCCCACAAAAATCACTAACCAGCTCAAGCACGAGTTCTAGCTCATCTTGCTCCCATTTTCGATCTCCTTGCTCAAAGCTCCATTCACAAAACTGCTTTGGCGGATTGTTCTTTGGTATGTGACTCCTCCAATGGTCCAATTAGTTTTTGTTCTAGTGCTTTATTCATTGCAAATTTTTGCTGCCTAGGTGACCCTGTTCTTGAGCTTGCATGTCAAATTTATATGGTCCCAAGTAGTTCTAATGCATGATATAGTCTCTAGGCACTTGTAGGAGTAGTTGCTATCAATTTTGTTGAGTTTGGTTCATTTTTATTTTGAAGTTGCTAAAAATTTCAGAAAAAGATGAGGAGATTTTTGAGGGGCTCATCGAGCCGAAGCTCGAAGGACAAACAAAGTGAAGAGAACAAGAAGCCCAAGTATAATCTCCCTCGCACCGAGGAGGTCCGGCCGTGTGAGTGGCCTTGTGATGATTTCTTGAGAGCAGCCCGGATTTATGATGATTTCTATGAATTGGCTGAGGACGCAGGCCTCACCTCCTTCCTCCATGACCAACGCGAACAGTATCTCTTACTCACCAATATCTTTGTGCAAAACTTTCATTTCCATGCTAGGAGATCACCACTTATGGTGGAATTTCATTTATATGACGAGCATAAGGAGATGCCACTTCGTGATTTTTGTCGGGTTTGTTTGATCCCTTCTGAGGGTAGTGTAGGGGAACCACATCGTGACAATGTGGAAGGGTTTATTGATACAATTGCTGTAGGGGAAACGAGGAAAGTTTCCAATGCAAGAATTACTAGCATACATTTTCCTATTTTACGTTACTTTGAAATATTTGCTAGTAGATGCTTAATTGGTCGCGGAAACTGTGGCAACCTTAGTGCCCCTGATATTGCTATTTTGTGCCATGTCATGTTCCATGATGACAGATTTAGTATGGGCGCTATTGTTGCAAAGCGGCTAGATCTTAACCGTACTAAGGGCCCCATCTTGGGAGGTATTTTCGCCTCGCGCCTCGCTGCACATTTTAACATACCTATTAGACATTATGAGAAGGAAAAAAAGTTGCTGCCTCCTGTTTTTCTAGACTATAAGAGTATGGTAGCACATGATTTTATCATTAAGAATAAGGAAAATATGCTTAAGTAACAGCTCATATTTGATAAAAATTGCCCTGAGACTATTACTTTGCTTGATCTTTCCTTGTTTGACTTATCTGCAGGCAAGTACCTTGTTTCGCCGGAGGCAATTCACGCCTACCGAAACCCCACACCAGCTATAGAGCCAGAGCCGGAACCACAACTTGATCCTCACCGGCGGTCTATTTATCAGTGGAATCCGGAAGAGATCGCCAACCAGTGGCACCAGGGGGATTCTTCTCAGTACGACCCCAGCTACAACTTTGGATATCCGCCAGGCCAGCCATAGCCATAGACCAACTTAGGCCAAAATCCTAAGCTTGGGGGAGTACGTATCTCTCACCGACATTACATTCATGTTCACACACTCATGCTAGTTATCGGTGCTCATACTTTTTCACTATAACATCCTTGCTAGTTTATTTTCCTTTTTATGCTTTCTTCTTGTGTGTTTGATAAACCTTAAGAAAAAACAAAAAAAATTAGTTGTAGCTTCTAGTTAGTTTACTTTCCATGCCTGTAGTAGTAGTAATTAAAATGAAAACCCAAAAAGATTTCTCGTTCTTCTTTTGCTTGTTGGGAGCTTTCCCGTGTAAATAGTTTTATTTCTTTTCTCATTCTTTGGGGTCGAGAGGAGAAGACCATAATGAAAATGCTAAGTGGCTCTCATATACATTATTGTTGATCTAACGAAGAGCCCATATTACCTTGTCTTCTCTCTTGAATTGAATGCTTGCAGATTCCAGCTTAGTCCAATGCACGTGCACTATTATTATTATCCACACTATTCAGTCGTGCAAGTGAAAGGCAATAATGATGATTATATGATGAACTTATTGAGATGAGAAAAGCTGGTATGAACTCGACCTCTCTTGTTTTTGTAAATATGATTAGTTCATCATTCCTGATTCATTCTATTATGAAAAAAAACATATTTGCAATGACAATTAGAGATTATAGCTGCTTATGCCATGCTTAATTAGCTGGGAGTTTATAATGGTTTACCTTGTGTGCCAACATGCTATTAAAATGGTTGTGATGTGGTATGATAGGGTGGTATCCTCTTTTGAACGATTTGAGTGGTTTGACTTGGCGCATGTTCATGCATGTAGTTGAAACAAAATCAACATAGCCTCTACGATATTTATGTTCATGGTGCATTATATCCTACCCATGCTTGCATTCGGTGTTGATTAATTTTAATGCATGTTCATGACTATTGTCGCTCTGTAGCTGGTCGCTTCCCAGTCTTTTTCTAGCCTTCACATGTACTAAGCGGGAATACTGCTTGTGCATCCAACTCCATAAACCCCAAAGTTGTTCCAAATGAGCCCACCATACCTACCTATATACGGTATCTACCTGTCATTCCAAGTAAATTTGTATGTGCCAAACTCTAAACCTTCAAATAAACATTCTGTTTTGTATGCTCGAATAGCTCATGTATCAACTAGGGTTGTCTGCATCTTCCATGCTAGGCGGGTTATTCTCAAGAGGAGTGGACTCCGCTCCTCACTCGCGAGAACATAGCTAGTCACCGGGATGCCCAGTCCCATGCTTTATGCAAATCAAATCAAAATAACTGCAAAAATAACTCCCCCGGGACTCTTGTTAGTTGGAGGCACTCCTTGTTTCGAGCAAGCCATGGATCGATGCTTGTTGGTGGAGGGGGAGTATAAACTTTACCATTCTGTTTGGGAACCGCATATAATGTGTGTAGCATGGAAGATACCGAGATCTCTCGGTTGTTATGTTGACAATGAAAGTATACCGCTCAAAACTTTATTCATATTTATTTCAAAACCGAGCTCTAGCACCTCTACAAATCCTTGCTTCCCTCTGCGAAGGGCCTATCTATTTACTTTTATGTTGAGTCATCACCCTCTTATTAAAAAGCACCAGTCGGAGAGCACCGCTGTCATTTGCACCCATTACTATTAGTTTACATTGAGTATGACTTGACTGGATCTCTTTTACCATGAATCACAATGTCTAGTCAGTCCTTGATCTTTAAAGGTGCTCTCCATTTATGTTTTGAGGTCTCAGAAAGGGCTAGCGAGATACCATCTTGTCATATCATATCATGATTGTTTTGAGGAAGTGTAGTCATCCAAGATTTATTATTATTGCTCGCTAGTTGATTATGTCATTGATGTAACACCCCGGATGTAATTTACCATATTTGTATTCTGACTCTTGCCATTCCCGGCACTAAGTTATTTTATTTCTTCGTTGTCGTGTTTTTGTCTCCGTGTGCCTTTGTCTTTGTCGTGCATCTCATATCATATCATCATGTGCATTGCATTTGCATACGTGTTCGTCGCATGCATCCGAGCATTTTTCCCCTTTGTATGTTTTGCATTCCGGCGCTCCTATGTCCTCCGGTGTCCCTTTCCACCTCTTTTCGTGTGCGGGTGTTAACTGTTTTCAGATTGGACCGAGACTTGCCATGCGGCCTTGGTTTACTACCGGTAGACCGCCTGTCAAGTTTCGTGCCATTTGGACTTCGTTTGATACTCCAACGGTTAACCGAGGGACTGAAAAGGCCTCGTGTGTGTTGCAGCCCAACACCCCTCCAAAGTGGCGCAAAACCCACCTAAACCTACTCCATCATCTAGATCGTTCGATCACGATCGCGTGGCCGAAAACCGCACCTCATTTGGAGCCTCCTAGCTCCTCCTACCTATAAAATAGCATCTCCCCCGAAATTTTCGGGTCATTCCACCCCTAACCCAGCTCCCCGCACCTCCGCGCGGCCGGACAACGTCCGCCCGCTGCCGGACACTTTGCCCCGCCTCTCAGCGCCCACCATGTGGCAGCACGCCGCCCGACGCCGCCGCGGCCCGGGAAGCCCGTAGCCGGCCCCCGCGGCCCGTTGCTACAGCGCCGCCCGCGCCTTCGTCCTCGACGCCGGTCCGCCGCCCGCCGGCGTCGCTCTGCCTCGCCGCTGCAAGATCCGGCCGCCGGAGCCCGCCTGCGGCAAGCTCCGCCTCGACGAGCCCCTCACCGCCGGCGACCGCGCCCGGTGCCGGCCTCTCTCAACTCCGGCGAGCACCCCCTCCTCGACGAGCCCCGGCCTCCTCTCCTTCCTCCGGCGACCCCGAGCTCGACCCCAACTCCGGTGAACAGTGTCTCCGTCGATCCTCGAAATCCGCGCCGATCTGGATCTGGATCCACCTCGGTTGACTTTTTCCCTCCTAACCCTAGTTTTTATGCATTCTTTGACATGCCATAACTCTGCAAGCGTGGCTCCGATTCGTGCGTGTAGCATATGAAATTTTCGTCTCGACGAGTACATCATTTCATCTCATTGCATCATTTTCATTTGAGCTCATCTTGATGCCCGAAATACTGTTGGAAGAGGGCTTTGTGATGTTAGTTTCAGATTCATATCAGCAAATGCACTTTTGTCATTTTTGCCATGATTAATGTGTGCATGCTATGAACTTGAGCCCTACATGTGTGTTGAAGTATGCCATGCCATCTTTACAGGGGTGTCTGCCATGTATTTTTGTGATCTCTGTGGTGACTAGCACAAGCATGCATAGTAGCTTACTTAATGTTGCTGGTTTCAGGGACTTAGAATTTCACTAAGTCTTTTCCTGCTGTAATTTTTATGCCATATGTTCATGTTGCTACCTAGTGATCCGTGCCTCTTTTGGGCATGATCAGTAAGGTTGTTTTGTAGATATTGTGGTGCTCTATCCATCCATGTCTTTGTTTGCATTTATGGAGCACCCTAGCTTGAGTCAATCGAGCTCTACTTTTTCTATAAAATGTTCCTGGCAGATTGTTAACATGTTTAGCAATTTTGCCGAGCTTGTTGTTATTGATCCGTGCATGCTATGTTGTTGTTCTTGCCATGTCTAGCTTCTATGCCATGTCTACTTGTTGGGTGTATGCTTAGTTTATCATGAAATTCCTTGTGGTGAGTGCATCGAGCTCATAAACATGCCTACTTGTTATCTGTTTTGCCATGTTTCAGTTTTTCACCAAGTCTGAATCTGTTAACGATAATTGCTATGCTCACATGGTTGCCATTGTAGTTTCTGGTCCCTTTTGGCTTATGGTCAGTAAGGGACTTTTGTTGTATGCTTTGATTAGCTTCATGCCGTGCCTTGATTTTCCATGATATGTTCCTGTAGCATGTTGTTATCTTGCTCTAAAGATTGCTTCCTGATGTTAAATTCCTGACTTGATGTTTATTTCACTAAGTCTGTAACCTGTAATCTTTTGCACTTTTGCCATGCTTGTTTGAACCTTCTATTGAGAGGATTAGCCGTAGCTCAGTGTTCATCTTTTGTCAAGCATCTTGAGTGGATCCATGCCATTTATTTTGTTGCTATGTTAGAGTGTTGTACCATGTTCTTCTTGATTCATTTAGATGGCCTCGTGCTGTTAATCGCAGACCGGTGCCATATTTGTTTTGCTTGTCATTTCAAAACCGTGCATCCGATTCCGGTGATCTTTATATCGATTTCGACTGAAATCAACTCACCTTTCTAGTGGCACTCTTGGTTTTCCAAGTTGAGGCCAGGTTCAACCTTTATTTTCCGAATTATACATATGCATCGCATACCGCATCCCGCATGTCATACCATGTTTTGCATCATGTTGCTTGTGCATTGCACGTGGTTGATTGTGTCTCTCTTTGCTTGTTGTTCTTGTTTGGGTAGAGCCAGGAGACGAGTACATGATCGAGGAGCCCGTTGAGTACGCTTACGAGGATCAAATCAACTCGGAGAACTTTGCAGGCAAGATGACCATACCCTCGAAATCACTTCTATCTTTGCTTGCTAGATGCTCGCTCTTTTGCTATGCCTATGCTACGATACCTACCACTTGCTTATCATGCCTCCCATATTGCCATGTCAAACCTCTAACTCACCTTGTCCTAGCAAACCGTTGTTTGGCTATGTTACCGCTTTGCTCAGCCCCTCTTATAGCGTTGCTAGTTGCAGGTGAAGATTGGAGTTTGTTCCTTGTTGGAACATGTTCATTGTTGGGATATCATTATTATTATGCCTTGTCTATTATTAATGCACCTATATACTTGGTAAAGGGTGGAAGGTCCGGCCTTATGCCTGGTGTTTTGTTCCACTCTTGCCGCCCTAGTTTCCGTCATACCGGTGTTATGTTCCTTGATTTTGCGTTCCTTACACGGTTGGGTTATAATGGGAACCCCTTGACAGTTCGCCTTGAATAAAACTCCTCCAGCATGGCCCAACCTTGGTTTTACCATTTGCCACCTAGCCTCTTTTTCCCTTGGGTTCCGTGGACTCAAGGGTCATCTTTATTTAAATCCTCGTGCCAGTGCTCCTCTGAGTGTTGGTCCAACCTGTCAGCCGCCGGTGGCCACCAGGGGCAACTCTGGGCTGGCCTACCGGAAGTTTGGACAATCCGGTGTGCCCTTAGAATGAGATATGTGCAGCTCCGATCGGGATTTTCGGCACATTCGGGTGGCTTTGCTGGTTTAGTTTTACCATTATCGAGATGTCTTGTAACAGGGATTCCGAGTCTGATCGCATTGTCTTGGGAGAAGGAATATCCTTCGTTGACCGTGAGAGCTTGTGATGGGCTAAGTTGGGACTCCCCTGCAGGGATTTGAACTTTTGAAAGTCGTGCCCGCGGTTATGGGCAGATGGGTATTTGTTATTGTCCGGTTGTAGAAAACCTGAAACTTAACTTAATTAAAATGCATCAACCGCGTGTGTAGCCGTGATGGTCTCTTCTTGGCGGGGTCCGGGAAGTGAACACGGCGTTGGAGTTATGCTTGATCGTAGGTTGTTCTAGGATCACTTCTTGATCATAGTTTCTCGAGCGTGCCTTTGCCTTCTCTTCTTGTCGGGGGTTAGGTGCGACATATGCCAAAGGATGGCTTATCATGGTGGGGGCGAGTAGAAAGTCGCCGGTGCCTGGAAACGGGATGAGGCGAAGACATGCACGCCGGCGAATCTTACCCAGCTTCAGGGCTCTCCGGGGAGATAATACCCCTACTGCTGCTCTGCGGGGTCTCCGCATGATCACTATGGCAAAGTGTTTACACGGTTGCTCCTTGAGCTGTTTCCTAGAGGTAGGAGAGGGCAAGGCTAGCTCTCTCCCTTCTATATGATCTGGTCTAGAGCTAATGGGTTCCAACCTTTTGCATGGGTGCCCTAGAGGGTTTATATAGGCCTACCCCCCAGGGGTACAATGGTAATCCGGCTGGACGCGGGCCCAACCGTCAGCGCCTCTGGCCTCCATCTTCCCTGCCGACCGCTGGGGCCCGCCGACTGGCGGGCCCCGCCGACTGGCCTGGTACGGAGCTGACAGGCCGTGTCCGCCACGGGCGGGTCTTGCCGGTTGCTGATTACTATAGCCGTGCTTCCGATGACGCGGGATTGGTCATGGGGTCGTGGCAACAGCCCCGCCGCCTGGCGGGCGATCACTATTGCCACTCTCCATCACATCTTGATTAATGGTGTGTGGGCCCTGGGGGAGGGCTCGGCTGACTCCCCGGGGCCGACTCCCGACGGGTCCGGCTGGTGGTCCTCTTGCCGTCTCCTGGGGTCTTACTGACTGGTGGGACCCGCTGCCTCTAGGTCATACAGACAAGCCGTCGTGGGTACAGGATTCGATCCTGTGGTGCTGATGTCAGGGCCGGTATGGCAACAGTGCCACGCCGCACGGAGATCTTCCGGGGTACGGCGTGCTATGGCCATGCCCGCCCTTGGTAAGGGGCGGGAGTGGGCTTCACTGTAGCCACTCCCCTGCCCCGTCCCTCTTGATGAGGTCATGGGGTTTGTTGGAGTCGCAGGCCGACTCCCCAAAGCCGGCCGACTCCCCAAAGCCCGTCCCTCTAGATGAGGTCATGATGCTGTGTGGTATGCCGTATCAAATTGTGATATCGGCGATGAAAGTCGCGGCAATCGGACCGTTCAGCTTCTTGATTGGCTTTGCTTCTATCCACTTGGTGAACTTGTCCACTGCGACAAGTAAGTGAGTTAAGCCACCTCGTGCTGTCTTGAATGGTCCCACCATGTCTAGACCCCAAACTGTGAAAGGCCAGGCAATGGGGATGGTCTTGAGTGCAGAAGCCGGCTGGTGCGGCTTGGAGCTGAACTTCTGGCACCCTTTGCATTTTTGGACCAACTCCTTGGCCTCTTCTAGGGCAGTTGGCCCGAAGAAACCTTGTCGAAAGGCTTTGGCGACGAGTGCTCTTGAAGCCGCATGGTGGCCGCACTCGCCTTGATGCATGTCTTTGAGAATTTCTTGGCCTTGCTCTGGCTCTACGCAGCGCTGGTAGACACCAGTGACGCTGCGCCTGACCAGCTCTCTGTTGACTATGGTGTAGGCTGCCGCCCGGCGTTGTACTTGCCGAGCCGAGGTCTCATCAGTCGGCAGCTCTTTGCTCACCAGGAATTTGAGGATGGGCTGGGCCCATGAGAGTGCTGCTATTTCTTCGACTGCCAGAACTGTGACTTGGACGAGGGCGGTTGGGCTGGGAGGCGGCAGGTTGGAGTCAACAATCGCTTGCGGGTTAATGAAGTCCCCAGGCCAACTGACGCGGCCCTTGGGTCGAGTTCTGGAGTCTTCGAGTCCGCCGCCGCAGTCCCCGGGCCAGGTTCGATTGTGGCGGCTTTGGAGCCATCTGCCGAAATCCCCGTACCGACTGCCGGGGCTGTGGAGTCGGATCCAACGTCTTCGGGAGGAGCCGGCACAAAAATGGAGTCTGATTCTGGTGAAGGCTTGACAGACGGCTTGAGGAGGCGTTGAAGGGCGACGCCGGATGGTACTGCTTGGCGGGTAGAGCCGATTCGTGCCAAGGCGTCTGCTTGGTCGTTGTCGTTTCTTGGCACATGGAGGAACTCGCACCCTTCAAAATACCCGCTGAGTTGCTGCATGAGGAAGCGCTAAATCGCCATGTTTGCATCTTTCGCGTCCCAGTCGCTAGATGACTGCTGGACCACTGAGTCTGAGTCGCCATAACACAAGATCCGGCGGATGCCAAGTTCTTTGGCAAGCCGGAGCCCGTGAATGAGCGCCTCGTACTCGGCAACGTTGTTGGGGGCAGCAAAATGGATTTGCAGTGCGTATTTGAGCTTGTCGCCTTTGGGAGAGGTGAGGACGACACCAGCTCCCAAGCCGGTGTGCATCTTGGAGCCGTCGAAATGCATCCGCCAATGGGTGGAGTCAGGCACCGGAGGTAGGTACTGGGTCTTGGCCCAGTCGACGAGGAAGTCGGCCAGTGCTTGTGACTTGATAGCGGTGCGGGGCTGGTAGTGGATGGTGTAGGGAGCCAGCTCTATGGCCCACTTGGCCACTCGACCAGAAGCATCTCGGCTACCAATGATCTCGGCAAGCGGGGCCGTGCAGACCACCGTGACTGGATGCTCTTGAAAGTAAGGCTTCAATTTTTTGGCAGTAAGGTGTACGCCATAGCACATCTTCTGGTAGTGGGGGTAGTTCTGCTTGGAGGTCGACACTACTTCGCTCAGGTAATATACCGGTCTCTGGATAGGTAGTGCCTTGCCTTCCTCCTTGCGTTCCACTACAATGACCGTGCTGACCACCCGGCTGGTGGCTGCGATGTACAGAAGCATAGGTTCCTTGGGAGTCGGAGCCGACAGGACGGGTGGAGTAGTCAGCATCTTCTTCAACTGGAGAAAAGCTTCGTCTGCCTTATGGTTCCACTCGAAAAAAGTGGTCTTCTTCATGAGTTGGTATAAGGGGAGAGCTTTCTCGCCCAGCCGACTGATGAATCGGCTGATGGACGCCAAGCAGCCGGTGAACTTCTGCACATCTAGCAGTCGGCTGGGTACCTCCATTCTCTCAATGGCCTTGATCTTTACTGGGTTGCATTCTATGCCGCGTTCAGAGACCAGGAAGCCAAGGAGCTGGCCGGCTACTACTCCGAAGACACACTTCTGAGGACTGAGCTTGATCTGGAATCGGCGTAGGTTCTCAAAGGTCTCCTTGAGGTCTTCCAGCAGCGTTCCACGCTTTTCTGTCTTCACCGCCACATCATCTACGTAGACGTGGGCGTTCCTGCCGAGCTGCTTGAGGAGGCACTTCTGCATGCAACGCTGAAAGGTGGCGCCGGCATTCCTTAAGCCGAATGTCATGGTGAGGTAGCAGAAGGCTCCAAACGGTGTGATGAAGGCGGTCTTCAGTCTGTCAGCCGGCTTGAGCTTGATCTGGTGATATCCTGAGTACGCATCCAAAAAACTCAACAACTCGCATCCGGCTGTGGAGTCTATCACCTGATCGATTCTTGGTAGAGCAAATGGGTCCTTGGGGCAGGCCTTGTTGAGGCTCGTGTAGTCAATACACATTCTCCACTGCTTGTTCTTCTTCAATACCAGGACCGGATTTGCTAGCCATTCTGGAAAGAACACTTCCATAATGAAGCCGGCTGCTAGGAGTCGGGCTATCTCTTCTCCGACAACTCTTCTCTTCTCTTCTGATAGGCGGCACAGGGGCTGCCTGACCGGCTTTGCATCAGATCGGACATGTAACTTGTGCTCGGCGAATTCCGTTGGTACACCTGGCATGTCTTTGGGGGACCATGCGAAGATGTCCCAATTCTCACGGAGGAAATCGATGAGCTCGCCTTCCTATTTGCTGTCGAGGTTTGCACCTACGACAGCGTACCTCTCTGGGTGCTCTGGATCCAAGGGTATCTTCTTTGTCTCTTTGGCCAGCTTGAACGAACCCTCAGCCTCCGACTCCTTTGGGTTGGGCGATACCTCAGGCTGCTTGCCGGCCATCGCCACAACTCGCTCAAGGAGTCGCTTCTCAGCCGCGATTACCAGGGACTCGGCTAGCCGACTGCTCTCAGGCGCACAGGCAGACGACTTCCGGTAGTCGCCGGCTACAGTCAAAATTCCCTTGGAACTGGGCATCTCCATCTTGAGGTAGGCGTAGTGGGGGACCACCATAAACTTGGCCAAGGCGGGTCGGCCGAGTAGCGCATGGTATGGGCTCTCGAGGTCCACCACCTCAAACCAAACAGACTCTCGGCGAAAGTGATCTTTGTCTCCAAAGAGGACGTCCATCAGGATCTTGCCGATTGGTGAGTAGGAAAGCCCAGGAACAATGCCGTGGAACCCAGTCCGGCTGTTCTGAAGCTGTCTTTGCTTGATTCCTAACTTCTCCATGGTGTCCTTGTACAGGATATTGATGCTGCTGCCTTCGTCTATCAGAACTCGCGAGAAACGCACGGCTCGTCTATCCGTAGAAAAGGTGGCATCCAAGACCAAGGCATAGGAGCCCGGACTTGGCATCACCTCTGGGTGGTCAGCCCTGCTCCAGCTGATGGGCTTCTCGGACCAGTGCATGAATTCTGGCGTCTCTGATGCTACCGCATTCACCTCTTGTTGTTGCAGCCGCCTGCTGCGTCGATCATCAGCCATACTGGTGAACACCACGTAGGCTCCGTGTTCTTCAGGGTATTAGTCTTGTACTGCACCGACTGGCCTGACAGCCGGCTACTGGGGTGGAGGCGGAGGCGGCTGCCCAGCAGGCGGGGGAGGCAGGAGGCCGTCTTCCTTGGCGATCCTGGTGAGCCAGTGGCACTTCCGGGTGGTGTGATTCGACGGCTTCGCGCCGCTATGGAACTTGCAAGGTCCATCCAGGGTCTGTTTGTAGGAGAAGGCCGGCAACCAGTTTGGCTTGCCGTCATTCTGTCGTTTGGGCGGAGGCTGCTCATCCGGCTGCTGGGCTTCAACGGTCGTGACCTGCCGGCTGCTGGAAGCCGGCTGCGGGGCCTTGCGCTTGTGGTCGCCCTGCTGTTGTCGCCAGTTGGCATCTGCCACCGGAGTTCTTGGAGCTTGAGGGGCCACTTTGCCAGTTGTGCTGATTTGAATCTCCGCCTTCATGGAGGAGTCGGCCATGGCGTACTTGTCCGCTATGATCAGTAGATTATCGAGGGTTTCTGGCTCGTCGCAGAGGAGGTTGTGCTTGAGGAGGGTGCCTTCTCTGCACCTGCCTGTGAAGTACTCGATGGCCTGCACCTCATGCATGACGTCATAGGAGTTCCGAAGCTCGGCCCAACGCATGAGGTAATCACGAGTCGACTCGTCGGGGCCTGGTACGCACAAGAAGAGCTGACGAGGCTTGGGAGGACGCTTGTACGTGCTGGTGAAGTTGTGGACGAATGCTTCGGTGAAGTCGACCCAGCTGTTGATGCTGCGGGGCTTCAGGCTGTTCAGCCATGTCCGGGCTGTGCCCTGGAGCATGAGCGGAATGTACTTTACGGTGACATTCTAGTTGCCGTTTGCTATGCTGACAGCTGTGGAGTAGTCGACTAGCCAGTCTTCCGGCATCACGGAGCCAGTATACTTGGGCGTGTCTCTTGCGAGCGTGAACCCTCTGGGAAAGGGTTCGTCTCGAATGCGGGGCCCGAAACAAGGCGGACCCAGCTCGTCTTCTTCTTCCAGCGCTAGGGATCAGTGAAGTCGGTTGATCCGGTGGCGGGCGTCATTCTCTCCAACTCCCTCTTGGTGGCCAAGGCAGTCGCCGAGAGTCGGATGGTCAATAGGCGGCAGGGAGACTCGCCTCTCCTTGCGAGGAGGGGGAGGCGGACAGTCGTCCCATCATTCCACTGCTCTCGGGCGGCCGTCTCGGTCGCGCTCTATGGTAATGCGAGTCTGATTGTGGCTGACAGCCGGATCCTTGTCTCTTCTTCCTCGGGCGCCGCCAGTCGGCGTGCGAGACATCGCGCCTTGATCTTGGCGAAGGTCGTCGTTTTGCCACTGCGGCGCCTCAGTGCGGCAGCCGGCCTCGTTCTGCGCAGCGGCCACGTCGAGGAGCCGCTGGACCCGCTCCATCATGAGGCGGCGTTCTTCGCCCTCGAAATTGTCCAACTCATCCGCCGCTGCCTGGGCGGCTCGGATGTTCTCCGCTGGTGTAGCGTACACAGGACGGCTTGCCCCAAACAGGTTGGCAATGGCCACGCCGCGCTACTGGACCGCGCCAAGGCGGCTGGGCCCCGCCGGGGCCAGTGAGCTACTGACGGCGCGATCCATCTCCCGCTGGTAGGCTTCCGACAAGCACCTCATGCTGGCCAGCTTCTTCGCGCCTACAACGAGCTGAAGATGGCGCACCTCCAACTTCTCTGCATCAGCGTCTTCCAGAATGGGCGCAGTTAGGTCTTGTAGCGCCGCACCGAGTGAGTCGTGCGCTCCTCCGCCGGGGAGCTCGTCATGACTGATGACGAGCACCTCAGTGACGGTGCTTCCGCTGCTCTCCGCGTGAGGGAGGGGTTCGTCGTAGACCACCACATTGGTGGGGAACGTGTCGAGCGACGCGGTGTCGGAGTCGACCAGCATCGGGTCGGTGGAGCCCACAGACTCTAAGTCTACGGCAGGCTCGCCGGAAACGTGGAGTTGATCGAGGAGGCCTGTGAGAAGGCTCTCGGAGCCGCCCGTGCCTGCGTTGGATGCAGGTTTGTCGGAGAGGCGAACCTCGCCGACAAGTTCGGCCAGGCAGCTGGCTGCGCAGGCGATCTCAAAACCGCGCAACGCGTCGGCACAAACTCCGTCTGGCGTGCCTGGGTGGCTGCGCTCGCCAGGGAGGAAAAGGGTTCCCGTCCAGAACAGGTCTCCGGATGGTGGTGCACCAGGCTCCACGGTGGGCGCCAAATGTCGGGGGTTAGGTGCGACATATGCCAAAGGATGGCTTATCATGGTGGGGGCGAGTAGAACGTCGCCGGTGCCTGGAAACGGGATGAGGCAAAGACATGCACGCCGGCGAATCTTACCTAGCTTCAGGGCTCTCCGGGGAGATAATACCCCTACTGCTGCTCTGCGGGGTCTCCGCATGATCACTATGGCAAAGTGTTTACACGGTTGCTCCTTGAGCTATTTCCTGGAGGTAGGAGAGGGCAAGGCTAGCTCTCTCCCTTCTATATGATCTGGTCTAGAGCTAATGGGTTCCAACCCTTTGCATGGGTGCCCTGGGGGGTTTATATAGGCCTACCCCCCCAGGGGTACAATGGTAATCTGGCTGGAGGCGGGCCCAGCCGTCAGCGCCTCTGGCCTCCGTCTTCCCTGCCGACCGCTGGGGCCCGCCGACTGGCGGGCCCTGCCAACAAGCCTGGTACGGAGCCGACAGGCCGCGTCCGCCGCGGGCGGGTCTTGCCGGCTGCTGATTACTGTAGCCGTGCTTCCGATGACGCGGGCTTGATCATGGGGTCGTGGCAACAGCCCCGCCGCCTGGCGGGCGATCACTATTGCCACTCTCCATCACATCTTGATTAATGGTGTGTGGGCCCCGGGGGACGGCTCGGCCGACTCCCCGGGGCCGACTCCCGACGGGTCCGACTGGTGGTCCTCTTGCCGTCTCCTGGGGTCTTATTGACTTGTGGGACCCGCTGCCTCTGGGACGTACAGACAAGCCGTCGTGGGTACAGGATTCGATCCTGTGGTGCTGATGTCAGGGCCGGTATGGCAATAGTGCCACACCACACGGAGATCTTCCGGGGTACGGCGTGCTGTGGCCATGCTCGCCCTTGGTAAGGGGCGGGAGTGGGCTTCACTGTAGCCACTCCCCTGCCCCGTCCCTCTTGATGAGGTCATGGGGTTTGTTGGAGTCGCAGGCTGACTCCCCAAAGCCGGCTTCTCTGGGAGTCGCCAGTCAGGAGTCGGCTTTCCCTGAAGTCGTCCCTGGGACTCGGCCGTGAGTGGTCAGTCAGCCATCTTGCCGTTGACTTCTTGAAGGCGGCTCTTCGTCCTGGGGTCTTGAGGGGCGCAGCCTGCCCCGATGTCTTGAAAGGTTCTGGGGCTCGGGTTGGCCTACCCGTGGCCCATTACTCCGACACTTCTCGCTCTTATTTTCGTATGTTAGCCACCATATATGCTAGTCGCTTGTTGCAGCTCCACATCATACCTTCTACCTACCTATAAGCTTAAATAGTCTGGATCGCAAGGGTATGAGATTGCTGAGTCCCCGTGACTCACAGATTCCTTCCAAAACCAGATGTAGGGACCGATGATATCGCTCCAGGAGATTCAACTGAGCTCAAGTGGGAGTTTGATGAGGACTCAGGATGATACTACGTTTCCTTTCCAGTCGATCAGTAGTGGTGCCCAGTTGGGGCGATCAGGGACATTGTTGCATTTGGGGTTTATCTTCATTTTGGTTCCGTAGTCGGACCTTGAGTGTAACTGGATGATTGTAATGATATTTATGCTATTTGTGTGACGTGGTGAGTGCAAGCCAACTATGTATCTTTTCCCTTATTTAGTACATGGGTTGTTGTGAAGATTACCTCACTTGCGACATTGCTTTCAATGCGGTTATGCCTCTAAGTCGTGCTTCGACACGTGGGAGATATAGCCGCATCGAGGGCGTTACAAGTTGGTAATCAGAGCCTTCCTCGACTTTAGGAGCCCCCTGCTTGATTGAATCGCTGGTGTTGTTGAGTCTAGAAAAATGTTTTGAGTCATTTAGGATTATATATATTGGAGAGTAGGATTCTTTTTACTCCTCAGTCCCTTCGTCGCTCTGGTAGGCATCCTGACATAGAGTTTCGACTCTTCTCTTCTAAAATTTCACTAAAAAAATTAAGGATCACGCGGGTATCTTGGAATTGTTCCGATGGTTTTGTGATGAGAACATTGTTCTTGGTGCCTCCTGACATGTAGGGCTTGTGGCAGTGTCCCGGGGAGTTGAGCTCCAAGGTGTTGTCGTCACAATTTTATCGTTGCAATTCTGGAATACCTGAGTTTCGCCGACATCAAAAATCTCTTTTATGCAGTTGTTGGTGAGATAACCTCGACGCCACCCCGTACTGGGGCGGTAGTTCGGGAGTATCGCCATAACTCGTATAACGGATGCTTTTTGAAGGTTGAGGTAAATGATTTCCGAAGGTTTCTTGGTTATGTGTTGAAGGATGGATACAGCTGGATGTAGGAATTGCTAGCTTTGGGTGAGATATTATGCTTCCCCTGTATCCCCAACACCTGATAGCATAACCGGGAATGGTTCGGGAGTTTTATAGGTGGGAATTCATGTAGCTCTAGAATTTCTTCCGCGAATATTTGGTTTGTGATTGGGTAATCCTTACCAAGTATTTGTTCTTGTCCGTACCTAGTTGTTTTGTTCTTCTACCTCTATCTAAGTGGCTTCTCAATTTATGGAAATGTGACCAGTTCGATTGGAATGCATTCGTTCATTTTGTTAGGATGTTAAGACTATATGTTGCAATTTCGATCCATTCAACTTGAATATTTTTCTATCAAGATGCTAACGGATGTCACCCACTTCAGGATGGCTCCTCCAACACGTACGACTCCGAATCCTGATCCGCCACCGCCACCTCCACCTCCGGAGGCATAGCAAGCTGTGATGTCCGCTACCAATGCAAACACGCAGCTGATCATGCAACTCTTGCAAGAGTGCAACCAAGGGAATCATGGCCATGGCAACAATCAGAATCAGTTTGCTACACTCAACCAGTTCCTCGCTAACCAGCCAAAGACCTTCAGCAATTGTGTCGAGGCAAACGACGTTGATCATTGGCTTGTGGATATCTGCAAGCATTTCGAGTGCAGCAACGTCAGGCCTGAGGACTTTGTCAAGTTTGCCTCGTTCCAACTCAAAGACCAAGCTGCAGAATGGTTTCAGCAATACAAAGATTCCAGAGGAGGCCGTGTGATTACCTGGGATGAATTCCGTCAAGACTTCAAAGCTCACCACATTCCTCAGAGTGTTGTTGAGAGCAAGCGTGAGGAATTCCGCAACTTGAAGCAAGGCAGCTTGTCTGTTTACCAGTATAACATCATGTTCTAGAAGCTTGCTCATTTCGCCAAGCAGGATGTCCCTGATGAGAAGAGCATGATTTATCAGTTCAGAGGTGGCCTCAGAGAAGATCTTCAACTTGCTCTCGTGCTTTTCGAGCCTCATAAGTACGATGAGTTTTATAACATGGCACTGAAACAAGAGACTGCTCAACTCAAGTGCGATGCTTCCAAGAAGCGGGTCAGAGATGCAACTCCTTCTTCCTCAACTCAAGTGGTGACTAAGCAGCAAAAGTATTGGTTGCCTCCTCCTCTGTTCCGTGAGCCTTATCAACAGAAGAGCAAAGGTGGCAATGGATCTTCCCACCCACCCAACCCAGGCTTTCAGAACAAGACTTCGACTCATGCTCCAAGATCAAGTGCTCCGTATCACCGTCCTCTCTCGGAGCTCACGTGCAAAAAGTGTCAGTAGAAGGGTCACTATGCCAACAAATGCTTCAATCAGAGGCGTCTTCCTCCTCCTCCTCCTATGAGACCTACCAGTACTGCAGTGGTCAAGCATAATCCCAAGTTCGCAAAGGTCAACATGATGAACGTAGCTCAAGCAGAGGACTCGTCAGATGTGATTATGGGTAACCTTCCTGTTAACGATGTTCCTGCAAAAGTTCTTTTTGACACTGGTGCATCGCATTGTTTCATCTCGAGACCATTTGCATCTAAGCATGAGTTGGCTTTCCAAGATATGCATAGACCGTTAGCAGTTGTCTCTCCGGGCAAGTGCTTGCATGCAAGCTACGTGGTTCCGGAAGTTTCTATCACGTTGGGCGACTATAAGTTTCTGTCTTCTCCAATGGTCCTTGGTAACTCGGATATTGATCTTATTCTTGGAATGGACTGGCTTTCTAAGCACAAGGCTCAGCTTGATTGTGCTGCCAGGTAGATTCAATTGACACATTCGTCTGAGGATGTAATCGTCTTTGCTGCTCGTGATGATACCATCCGACTATTTTCTCTCAATGAGAAAGGCGAGTTGGATGCCATCTCTCAGATTCCAGTCGTTTGTGAATATCAAGACATCTTTCCAAAAGAGCTTCCAGGAATGCCTCCGCACTGGCGAGTTGAATTCGTCATCAATCTTGAACCTGGCACGGAACCTGTTTGCAAACGTCCTTAGAAGCTTGGACCTGAAGAGTTGAAGGAGCTGAAGAAGCAACTCGATATTCAAGAGCATATGGGCCTCATCCGACCAAGTTCTTCTCCATGGGGTTGTGGTGTTCTTTTTGTGAAGAAGAAGGATGGAACGGACCGACTTTGTGTCGACTACCGTCCGTTGAACAAGAAGACCATAAAGAACAAGTGCCCACTTCGCAACATCAACGAGCTGTTTGAACAATTCAAAGGTGCTCAAGTATTCTCCATGCTTGATCTCCGTATGGGCTATCATCAAATTCGCATTCGTGAAGAAGATATCCCCAAGACAGCATTCAGAACAAGCTATGGTTCATATGAATACACTGTCATGTCTTTCGGCCTCGTCAACGCTCCGCCAACATTCTCTCGCATGATGAACTTCATCTTCAATGCCTATACAAATGACTTCGTCTTGGTCTACCTCGATGACATTTTGGTCTTTTCCAAGGACAAGGAGGATCATGCCAAGCACTTGCGTTTGGTGCTGGATAAACTCAGAGAACATCAGTTCTATGCGAAGTTTTCTAAGTGTGAGTTTTGGCTCGATGAGGTTCTCTATCTTGGGCATATCATCTCTGCCAAGGGCATAGAGGTGAATCCTGAGAAGGTGTCTATAATTGTGAATTGGGAACCACCTCAGAACGTGAAGCAACTCCGCAACTTCCTTGGGCTCGCAAGCTATTGTCGAAGGTTCATTGAGAACTTCTCAAAGATCGTGAAGCCTCTTTCCAACCTTGTCCAGAAGCATGTGAAGTATGTCTGGTCGCCTGAATGTGACATCGCTTTCAACACCCTGAAAGAGAAGTTAGTCACTGCTCCAGTTCTGACTCCTCCTGATGAATCCAAACCGTTTGAGGTCTTCTGTGATGCTTCCCTTCAAGGTCTTGGTGCAGTGTTGATGCAAGAGAAGAAAGTTGTGGCCTATACCTCTCGCCAGTTAAAGCCCAACGAAAATAACTACCCCACTCATGACCTTGAGTTGGCGGCAGTTGTTCATGCTCTTTTAACTTGGAGACATCTCTTATTGGGACCAAAAGTGGACATTTTCACTGATCATAAGAGTCTCAAGTACATCTTCACTCAGCCAAACCTCAACCTCAGGCAGACTCGTTGGGTCGAAATGATTCAAGAGTATAATCCGAGTATCGAATATACTCCAGGCAAGGACAATCTAATTGCTGACGCATTGATCAGGAAGGCTTACTGCAACAGTTTGATTCTCAAGCCTTACCAACCCGAGCTTTGTGAAGCTTTCCGCAAACTCAATTTGCAAGTTGTTCCTCAAGGATTTCTGGCCAACCTCCAAGTCTCTCCTACTTTGGAAGATCAGATTCACGAGGCTCAACTTCTTGATGCTATGGTGAAGAAGGTGAAGATTGGGATTGCCAAGAGTCAACCCAAGTACAAGTGTTATCGCCTTGATGACAAGGATGCTCTATTCTTCGAGGATCGCATTGTTGTGCCTAAAGGTGACCTTTGTAAAGTCATTATGAACGAGGCTCACAGTTCACTCATCTCTATCCACCCTGGAAGTACAAAGATGTACCATGACCTCAAGTAGTTGTATTGGTGGACTCGAATGAAGCGCGAGATTTCTCAGTTCATGAATGAATGTGATGTCTGCAGAAGAGTGAAAGAAGAACACCAACGACCAGCTGGTCTTCTCCAACCTCTTGCTATTCCAAAATGGAAGTTTGACCATATTGAGATGGACTTCGTGACTGGATTTCCAAAGTCCAAGCGTGGCAATGATGCCATCTTCGTTGTCATCGACAAACTCACTAAAGTGGCTCATTTTCTTCCTATCAAAGAATATATCACAGCAGCTCTGTTGGCAGAGCTATATACCTCTAGGATTGTCTCTCTGCACGGCATTCTGTAGTTGATTTCTTCAGATCGTGGCAGCATCTTCACATCCAAGTTCTGGGATTCTTTTCAGAAGGCCATGGGCACCAACATTCGCTTCAGCACAGCTTTTCATCCTCAAACCAGTGGCCAAGTCGAGCGAGTAAATCAAATTATTGAAGATATGCTCAGGGCTTGCGTCATCTCCTTCGGTATGAAGTGGGAAGATTGTCTTCCATATGCCGAGTTATCCTACAACAACAACTTCCAAAGCAAGTTCGGGCAAGGCCCCATTCGAAATTCTCTATGGCAGGAAGTGTCGTACTCCTCTTAACTGGTCAGAGACTGGTGAACGTCAACTTCTCGGAAATGACTTGATCAGAGAGGCTTAAGAAATGTGCAAAGTCATTCGTGATAATCTCAAAGCCGTGCAATCGCGCCAGAAGAGTTACTATGATAGCAAGCATCGTGACTTGGCTTTCGAGATTGGAGACCATGTCTACCTCCGCGTCTCTCCAATGAAAGGTACTCGTCGCTTCGGTATCAAAGGGAAACTTGCCCCTAGATACGTGGGTCCTTTCAAGATCATCAGCAAAAGAGGCGATCTCGCTTATCAACTTGAGCATCCGTCCAACTTTGCAAACGTGCACGACGTGTTCCATGTCTCTTAGCTCCGCAAGTGTTTCAAGACTCCTGACCGCACCATCAACTTTGAAGAGATTGATCTCCAGGAAGACATGTCTTATCATGAGCACCCCATTGCCATTCTTGAAGAAACTGAGCGCAAGACTCGCAACAAGTCTATCAAATTCCTGAAAGTCAAGTGGTCACATCATTCCGACCGTGAATCCACCTGGGAATGCGAGGATCACCTCCGTTCTGAGTACCCGGAGTTTTTCCAGTCCTATATCTCGGGACGAGATCCTTTCGTAGTGGTGGAGTGTTGTAACACCCCGGATGTAATTTACCATATTTGTATTCTGACTCTTGCCATTCCTGGCACTAAGTTATTTTATTTCTCCGTTGTCGGGTTTTTGTCTCCGTGTGCTTTTGTCTTTGTCATGCATCTCATATCATATCATCATGTGCATTGCATTTGCATACGTGTTCGTCGCATGCATCCGAGCATTTTCCCCGTTGTTCGTTTAGCATTCCGGCGCTCCTATGTCCTCCGGTGTCCCTTTCTACCTCTTTTCGTGTGCGGGTGTTAAATGTTGTCGCATTGGACCGAGACTTTCCATGCGGCCTTGGTTTACTACCAGTAGACCGCTGTCAAGTTTCGTGCCATTTGGACTTCGTTTGGTACTCCAACGGTTAACCGAGGGACCGAAAAGGCCTCGTGTGTGTTGCAGCCCAACACCCCTCCAAAGTGGCCCAAATCCCACCTAAACCTACTCCATCATCTAGATCGTTCGATCACGATCGCGTGGCCGAAAACCGCACCTCATTTGGAGCCTCCTAGCTCCTCCTACCTATATAATAGCATCTTCCCCGAAATTTTCGGGTCATTCCACCCCTAACCTAGCTCCCCGCACCTCCGCGCGGCCGGAAAACGTCCGCCTGCCGCCGGACACTTCGCCCCGCCTCTCAGCGCCCGCCACATGGCAGCATGGGCCCGCCACCGCCGCGGCCCGGGAAGCCCATAGCCGGCCCCCGCGGCCCATTGCTACAGCGCCGCCCGCGCCTTTGTCCCTGATGCCTCTTCGTCCCCGACGCCGCTCCGCCTCGCCGCCGCAAGATCCGGCCGCCGAAGCCCGCCCGCGGCAAGCTCTGCCTCGACGCGCCCCTCACCGCCGGCGACCGCGCTCGGTGTCGGCCCCGCTAAACTCCGACGAGCACCCCCTCCTCGACGAGCCCCGGCCTCCTCTCCTTCCTCTGGTGACCCCGAGCTCGACCCCAACTCCGGCGAACAGTGTCTCCGTCGATCCTCGAAATCCGCATCGATGTGGATCTGGATCCACCTCGGTTAACTTTTCCCTCCTAACCCTAGTTTTTATGCATTCTTTGACATGCCATAACTCTGCAACCGTGGCTCCGATTCATGCGTGTAGCATATCGAAATGTTCGTCTCGATGAGTACATCATTTCATCTCATTGCATCATTTTCATTTGATCTCATATTGATGCCAGAAATGCTGTTGGAAGAGGGCTATGTGATGTTAGTTTCAGATTCATATCAGCAAATGCACTTTTGTCATTTTTGCCATGATTAATGTGTGCATGCTATGAACTTGAGCCCTACATGTGTTTTGAAGTATGTCATGCCATTTTACAGGGGTGTATGCCATGTATTTTTGTGATCTCTGTGGTGACTAGCACAAGCATGCATAGTAGCTTACTTAATGTTCCTGGTTTCAGGGACTTCGAATTTCACGAAGTCTTTTCCTGCTGTAATTTTTATGCCATATGTTCATGTTACTACCTAGTGATCCGTGCCTCTTTTGAGCATGATCAGTAAGGATGTTGTGTAGATATTGTGGTGCGCTATCCATCCATGTCTTTGTTTTCATTTATGGAGCACCCTAGCTTGAGTCAATCGAGCTCTACTTTTGCTATAAAATGTTCCTGGCAGATTGTTAACATGTTTAGCAATTTTGTCGAGCTTGTTGTTATTGATCCGTGCATGCTATGTTGTTGTTCTTGCCATGTCTAGCTTCTATGCCATTTCTACTTGCTGGGTGTATGCTTAGTTTATCATGCAATGCCTTGTGGTGAGTGCGTCGAGCTCGTAAACATGCCTACTTGTTATCTGTTTTTCCATGTTCCAGTTTTTCACTAAGTCTGAATCTGTTAACAATAATTGCTATGTTAACATGGTTGCCATTGTAGTTTCTGATCCCTTTTGGCTTATGGTCAGTAAGGGACTTTTGTTGTATGATTTGAGTAGCTTCATGCCATGCCTTGCTTTGCCATGATATGTTCCTGTAGCATGTTGTTATCTTGCTCTAAAGATTGCTTCCTGATGTTAAATTCCTGACTTGATGTTTATTTCACTAATCTGTAACCTGTAATCTTTTGCACTTTTGCCATGCTTGTTTGAACCTGCTATTGAGTGAATTAGCCATAGCTCAGTGTTCACCTTTTGTCAAGCATCTTGAGTGAATCCCTGCCATGTATTTTGTTGCTATGTTAGAGTGTTGTAGCATGTTGTTCTTGATTCATTTAGATGGCCTCGTGCTGTTAATCGCAGACCGGTGTCATATTTGTTTTGCTTGTCATTTCCAAACCGTGCATCTGATTCCGGTGATCTTTATATCGATTTCGACCGAAATCAACTCACCTTTCCAGTGGCACTCTTGGCTTTCTAAGTTGAGGCCAGGTTCAACCTTTCTTTTCCGAATCATGCATATGCATCGCATACCGCATCCCGCATGTCATACCATGTTTTGCATCATGTTGCTTGTGCATTGCACGTGGTTGGTTGTGTCTCTCTTTGCTTGTTGTTCTTGTTTGGGTAGAGCCAGGAGACGAGTACGTGATCGAGGAGCCCGTCGAGTACACTTACGAGGATCAAGTCAACTCGGAGAACTTTGCAGGCAAGATGACCATACCCTCGAAATCACTTCTATCTTTGCTTGCTAGATGCTCGCTCTTTTGCTATGCCTATGCTACGATACCTACCACGTGCTAATCATGCCTCCCATATTGCCATGTCAAACCTCTAACCCACCTTGTCCTAGCAAACCATTGTTTGGCTATGTTACCGCTTTGCTCAGCCCCTCTTATAGCGTTGCTAGTTGCAGGTGAAGATTGGAGTTTGTTCCTTGTTGGAACATGTTCATTGTTGGGATATCATTATTATGCCTTGTCTATTATTAATGCACCTATATACTTGGTAAAGGGTGGAAGGCTCGTCCTTATGCCTGGTGTTTTGTTCCACTCTTGCCGCCCTAGTTTCCGTCATACCGGTGTTATGTTCCTTGATTTTGTGTTCCTTACACGGTTGGGTTATAATGGGAACCCCTTGACAGTTCGCCTTGAATAAAACTCCTCCAGCATGGCCCAACCTTGGTTTTACCATTTGCCACCTAGCCTCTTTTTCCCTTGGGTTCCGCGGGCTCAAGGGTCATCTTTATTTAAACCCCCGGGCCAGTGCTCCTCTGAGTGTTGGTCCAAGCTGTCAGCCGCCGGTGGCCACCAGGGGCAACTCTGGGCTGGCCTACCGGAAGTTTGGACAATTCGGTGTGCCCTAAGAACGAGATATGTGCAGCTCCTATCGGGATTTGTCGGCACATTCGGGTGGCTTTGCTGGTTTAGTTTTACCATTGTCGAGATGTCTTGTAACCGGGATTCTGAGTCTGATCGGATTGTCTTGGGAGAAGGAATATCCTTCGTTGACCGTGAGAGCTTGTGATGGGCTAAGTTAGGACTCCCCTGCAGTGATTTGAACTTTCGAAAGCCATGCTCGCGGTTATGGGCAGATGGGAATTTGTTAATGTCCGGTTGTAGAAAACCTGAAACTTAACTTAATTAAAATGCATCAACCGCGTGTGTAACCGTGATGGTCTCTTCTCGACGGGGTCCGGGAAGTGAACACGGCGTTGGAGTAATGCTTGATCGTAGGTTGTTCTAGGATCACTTCTTGATCATAGTTTCTCGACCATGCCTTTGCCTTCTCTTCTCGCTCTCATTTGCGTATGTTAGCCACCATATATGCTAGTCGCTAGCTGCAGCTCCACATCATACCTTTTACCTACCTATAAGCTTAAATAGTCTTGATCACGAGGGTGTGAGATTGCTGAGTCCCCGTGACTCACAGATTCCTTCCAAAACTAGATGCAGGGACCGATGATACCGCTCCAGGAGATTCAGCTGAGCTCAAGTGGGAGTTTGATGAGGACTCAGGACGATACTACGTTTCCTTTGCAATCGATTAGTAGTGGTGCCCAGTTGGGGCGATCGGGGACATTGTTGCATTTGGGGTTTATCTTCATTTTGGTTCCGTAGTCGGACCTTGAGTGTAACTGGATGATTGTAATGATATTTACGCTATTTGTGTGACATGGCGAGTGTAAGCCAACTATGTATATTTTCCCTTATTTATTAAATGGGTTGTTGTGAAGATTACCTCGCTTGCGACATTGCTTTCAATGCGGTTATGCCTCTAAGTCGTGCTTCGACACGTGGGAGATAGAGCCGCATCGAGGGCGTTACAATTGATATGAGTAAACATGAGACCTAAGTGTTATTGTGAATATGGTTAGTTTATAATCTTTGCTGAAAACATGAATGTTGGCTTTACATATTTACAACAACAAGAGCAAACAGAGTTTGTAAAAGTTTTTCTTTATCACTTTCAGTTTATCAACTAAATTGCTTGAGGACAAGCCAAGGTTTAAGCTTCGGGGAGTTGATACGTCTCCATCGTATCTACTTTTCCAAACACTTTTGCCCTCATTTTGGACTCTAACTTGCATGATTTAAATGGAACTAACCCGGACTGACACTATTTTCAGCAGAATTGCCATGGTGTTATTTTTGTGCAGAAATAAAAGTTCTCGGAATGACCTGAAAATCCACGGAGAATTATTTTGGAATATATAAAAATACTGGAAGAAAGATCCACGTCAGGGGGGCACCACCTGTCCACGAGGGTGGGGGCGCGCCCTACCCCCCTAGGCGCGCCCCCTGCCTCGTGGGCCCTCTGATGCTCCACCAATGTCAACCTTGTCTCCATATATTCACTTTCGGGGAGAAAAAAATCAGAGAGAAGGATTCATCGCGTTTTACAATACAGAGCCTCCGCCAAGCCCTAAACTCTCTCGGGAGGGCTGATCTGGAGTCCGTTCGGGGCTCCGGAGAGGGGAATCCGTTGCCATCGTCATCATCAACCTTCCTCCATCACCAATTTCATGATGCTCACCGCCATGTGTGAGTAATTCCATCGTAGGCTTGCTGGACGGTGATGGGTTGGATGAGATTTATCATGTAATCGAGTTAGTTTTGTTAGGGTTTGATCCCTAGTATCCACTATGTTCTGAGATTAATGTTGCTATGACTTTGCTATGCTTAATGCCTCTCACTAGGGCACGAGTGCCATGATTTCAGATCTGAACCTATTATGTTTTCATCAATATATGAGAGTTCTTGATCCTATCTTGCAAGTCTATAGTCGCCTATTATGTGTTATGATCCATTAACCCCGAAGTGACAATAATCGGGATACTTACCAGTGACGACCGTAGTTTGTGGAGTTCATGTATTCACTATGTGTTAATGTTTTGGTCCGGTACTCTATTAAAAGGAGGCCTTAATATCCCTTAGTTTCCATTAGGACCCCGCTGCCACGGGAGGGTAGGACAAAAGATGGCATGCAAGTTCTTTTCCATAATCATGTATGACTATATTCGTAATACATGCCTACATTACAATGATGAACTGGAGCTAGTTCTGTGTCACCCTAGGTTATGACTGTTACATGATCGATCGCATCCGACATAATTCTCTATCACCGATCCAATGCTTACGAACTTTTGATATATTGTTCTTCGCTTATTTACTTTTCCGTTGCTACTGTTACAATCACTACAAAACCCAAAAATATTACTTTTGCTACCGTTACCTTTTGCCACCGTTACCACTACTATCATATTACTTGCTACTAAACACTTTGCTGCAGATATTAAGTTTCCAGGTGTGGTTGAATTGAAAACTCAGCTGCTAATAATTGAGAATATTCTTTGGCTCCCCTTGTGTCGAATCAATAAATTTGGGTTGAATACTCTACCCTCGAAAATTTGTGATCCCCTATACTTGTGGGTTATCAGCCAACGACGGTGTGGAGGTGCTCGGCCTTGGCGATGGTCGTGATGAGGACGAGGGCGAACCCGCTCTTGGGGCCGACCATGTCTTGTCCGGCTACGGCGGTTCTTCCTCCAGCGACAGCTCCAGCAGCAGTGGTTACGACCAGCCATCGTGCCCGCTTTGAAGGCGGCAGTGGGTCGTCTCGCTGCCGCACCTCCATGAAGCGTGAGGAGGGGTCCGACTGAGCTCGGGACGGTGCCAGGAGCCTGCCCCCGTGGACCGATGTTTGGGAAGACGCCGCTTTTATTTTGTTCTTCCTTTCCTTCCTGCATCAAAAGGAAACCAGAATGGGCCCCGGAGGGGCGTGTATCGAACTATGATCTCAATCATTATGCTATGTTCATTGCTCCTATGTTGTGTCACAACATCGTCATTTTATGTAGGGATAACATAGCTTGACTTGCTCGGAGTAGCCTCCTCCTCATGAGGCGCTTGCTTGCTTCCTGGTGCCTGTCGAGGCCTCCTTGACCTGATAGGCGCTTAGGAACTACAAAAAATTCGTCAAGAGGTTTATCGTTCTCTTGAGGTTTGGTCGCAGGCGTCACTGGCTTTGACCCAGCGCTTCGCATCGCGGTACCCGAGGGGCATGGATTGCGGGCTCGAACGAGGGTACCTCACGAAAAACAGAAGAAGGAAGCTCACGAAGGTACTTGTTCAGCCCCTCGCGAGGAACGCGCGAGAGAGTACAGGCCTTCCAAAGAAACGAAGGCAGAAACAGAGGTAGAAAGTGAAAGGGCGAGACCAACAAGAGACACCAGAAAGCAAATTTCAATTAAAGAGTGGCGAGCCAACTTCGAAAAGCAAATGAAAAGCCGCATCCGGCACCTAGTCTAGTCTTCGACGTCTTCTCACCAGCGCGGAGCTAAGTGCTGCCACTAAGACGTGGGAGGGAGCCCCCGAGGCGCAAGGGCGACACTCCTGAGACTCCGAGGCATGTACAACCCCACTCGTTATTATGTGAGAGTGTCACTGGTGGCGATCTTCACAGGCGCTGGGCCTTCTTCACACGCACTGGGCCTTTCTTCACAGGCACCGGGCCTTCTTCAGAGGCGCTGGTCCTTTCTTCATGGGTAGAACTTTTGGAGGTGCTGAATGTTCCAGGCGTTCTAGATGGGTACTCCATCCTGTGTCTCCAGGCGCGCGGCGCTAGGCCTGGAGACATGGACGAACTTGAATGGGCCCTCCCACATGGGTGAGAGCTTATGCGCCCTTCCCTGGAGAGGACCCACCTCAGGACGAGGTCACCCACCTCGAGCATCCTGGAGCGGACGCTGCGACAGTGGTACCGCCGCAGCGCCTGTTGGTATCTTGCTGCCCGTAGTGCGGCTTCGCGGCAACGTTCCTTCCCCAGCACGAGGTCCATCCCCCGCCTGGTGTCCTGCTGTGTTTCATCGAACGCCAGGACCCGTGTGGAGCGATGTCTGACCTCGTGAGGGAGGACTGCTTCTGCCCCATAGACGAGGAATAACGGGTTCTCACCCGTCGGCTTGGTGGTGGTGGTGCGGATGGACCACAGCATGGATAGCAGCTCATCGTGCCAGCCCCTGCCGCGGGCCTCGAGCTTCTTCTTGAAGGTCCTGGTCTTGAGGCCTCTCAGGACCTCTGCATTGGCACGTTCGGCCTGGCCATTGCTCCTGGGGTGCGCTACTGAAGCATAGCAGATCTCCATTCCAAGGTTAGCATAATATTACTTGAAGAGATTACTAGTGAAATGTGAGCCATTATCGGTGATGATGCGGTTGGGGACCCCAAAACAGCTCATGAGGCCCTTGATGAACTTGACCGCAGAGCCAGCTGGGATGGTGCAGACGGCTTCAACCTCTGCCCACTTAGTGAACTTGTCGATGGCGATGTAGAGGTATCGATAGCCCCCAGGCGCCCGAGGGAACGGGCCCAGGATATCTAGCCCCCACACTGCGAACGGCCACGAGAGTGGAATGGTTTGGAGGCCCTGAGCTGGCTGATGGATCTGCTTGGCATGTAATTGGCAGGCCTCACAGGACTTCACCAGCTCAGCTGCGTCGTTGAGTATCATAGGCCAGTTGAATCTACTGCAGAATGCCTTGCCGACGAGGGTTCATGACGACGAATGGTGCCCGCAGTCCCCGCCATGTATGTCGGCTATCAGCTCTTTCCCCTGTTCCCTGGAGATACAACACAGTGAAACGTCATTTGGCCGCTTCCTGTATAACTCACCGTCCTAGATGCAGTATGTTGTGGTTTGTCGGGCCACGCACTCCGCGTCCTCCTCCTTCCCCGGCAACGTCCCTTGCATCAGGTATTCCTTGAATTCCTTGGTCCAGCATACCTCCTGGGGCTTGAGTGCCAAGAGTAGGCACGCTCCCGAGTTCGGGCCATAGGCCGGGGCTCCTGTGGTAGGCGGCTGCGGGAGTTCCTCCCGAGGCTGAGCTGTTCTCGAAAGCGGTGGTGATGATGATGGCTTGAAGAGTCGCTCCTCGAAGACGCCAGGCTCTTGGGGCTGTCGCTTGGATGCTCTTCTGGTGATGTCGTCAGCTTCCTTGTTGGTGCCACGGGGCACGTGCTACAACTCCAGGCCCAAGAATTTCTTCTCCATCTTGCGCACCTCCGCGAGGTATTCTTCCATGTGCCCGTCCTTCGGCTCATACACCTTGTTGGAGAAGTTGACGAGGAGCTGCGAGTCACCCCTAACGGTGAGGCGCTTCACCCCCAGACTTGTCGCAGCTTTCAGGCCAGCTATGAGGCCCTCGTATTCTGCGTTGTCGTTGGAGCCTTCTCACCCTACTGAAAGCAGAGCTACACAGCGTAGTAGAGCTTGTCTTGAGTGGGTGAGATGAGCACCGCTCCAGCCCCCACACCCTGGTGTGCGAAGGCACCATTGAAATACATGACCCAGCCGTCAGGCGCCTCACTTCCCGGTGAGAGGGACCGATCTTCGCCTACTTCAAGCGCCGGGGTGTCTGTCCATTCTGCCATGAAATCAGCGAGTGTTGCTCACTTGATGACCCTGGTAGTGCTGAACTCCAACTGGAATTCTTGCAACTCGATGTTCCACTCAGCAACCCTTCCAGCAGAGTTGGGGCTCCTGAGCACCCTCTCCAGTGGGTAGGCCGAGACGACTTTGAAGGGGTGGCCTTGAAAGTAGTGCTGCAGCTATCGTGAGGCCACCAGGAGCGCGAGCAAGAGCTTCTGAGGCATGGGGTACCATGCTCTTGCGTCCCGCAACACCGTCCTGACAAAGTATACCGGGTGCTCGACGAGGGTAGGTGCGCTGATGAGGCGTGCATCTTCCGGGAGTTGTGGTACCTCCTGAGGTGGTGGAGCCCCCAATGCTCGATCGTTTGTCGAGGCCTTTGCGGGTTCAGGAGCGTCACCCTGCTGAGCTTTCTCTTCTGTTGTTGTTGCGGCGGCCCTTGTGGCGCCCTCCTGGTCTTGTGTCCTCTCTGCTGGAGGTGTAGCTCGGCGCTATGCGCCCTTGGCTTGGTGTTCTTCCGAACTGCCACTAAAGCCACACTGGCGGAGTAGGGAGTGGCGGGAAGATAGAGCACTAGGGGCTCGAGAGGTCGCGGTGCCACCATCACTTGGGGGGGGGCTAGTCATGTATCTCTTGAGGTATTGAAATGCTCGGTCGGCCTCCGGGGTCCACTCGTATGGGCCCTTCTTCTTCATCAGCTTGAAGAAGGGCAGGGCACGCTCTCCTAGCTTGGAAATATAGCGTCCCAACGCAGTCACCCGTCCAGCAAGCTTTTGCATTTCATTGAGGGTTTGCGGTGGACTCATGTCTTCAATGGCCTTGACCTTCTCTGGGTTGGCCTCGATCCCCCTGTGGGACACAAGGAAGCCCAACAGCTTGCCGGAAGGGACACCAAATATGCACTTCTCCGGGTTGAGCTGCAAGTCCACCTGGCGGAGGCTTTCAAAGGTCTCCTCCGGGTCTTGGATCAAGGTCCTCGCCTCCCGAGACTTCACCATGATGTCGTTGATGTAGGCTTCACCATTCCTCCCGAGCTGCCGACCCAAGGCGATGTGCATGAGCCGCTGGAAGGTTGCGCCTGCGTTGCGCGGTCCGAAAGACATGCAAGTGTAGAAGTATACCCCACGCGGGGTTAGGAAGGCCGTCTTCTCCACATCTTCTATCGCCATCTTGATCTGGTGATACCCTGAGAACGCATCCAGGAAGCACAGCAAGTTGCGCTCAGCAATGGACTCGACGATCTGGTCGATGCGTGGAAGCGGGAACGGATCTTGGGGGCAGGCCTTGTTGAGGTTGGTGAAGTCGACGCACATCCACTCCTTCCCGCCTTTCTTGGGGACGACGACGGGGTTTGCTAGCCACTCGGGGTACTGAACCTCGCGAATGACACCCGCAGCCTCCAGCTTGCGGGTTTCTTGGACGATGAAAGCTTGCTTCTCCGTGGACTACCGCCTCGCCTTCTGCTTCACGGCGCGTACATTGGGGCACACCTTCAGGTGGTGCTCTATCACCTCTCTTGGGACCCCCACCAGCTGATCGGGCTCCCAAGCGAACATTTCCTTGTTCGCGCGTAAGAACTTCACCAACGCCTCCTCCTGACCAGACTCGAGGTTGACGCCTATGGTAAAGGTTGCCCCTGAGGACCCGTCCTCCTCGACTGGCACTCGCTTGGTTTTTGCCATGTCCTGAGTGAAAAAATGTTTCTTTTTGGTTGGTGCGGCTCCCTCGGCCTTAGAGGCATCCGAGTCGGAGGGCTGTGCTGTTGCGGCTGTCTTGAGGGCGAGCTTGAGCGTCATCAAGGCTTCCTTGGAGTCCCCCTTGATGGTGAGGACACCCTCGCTCCTCGGCATCTTCATGAGGTTGTAAGCTGGATGGGTTGCTGCCATGAACTGGGCCAGAGCCGGGTAACCGAGGATGGTGTTGTACCGGAGGCCGATGTGGGCGATGTCGAAGTCGATGAGCTCGGTACGGTAGTTGTCGCGCATGCCGAAGGTCACGGGGAGGCGGATCTGCCCCAGGGAGCGGGCGGAGCCTCCGCCAACCCCTGAGAAAGGCTTGCTAGGACGGAGCAGCTCGAGCGGTACGTGAAGAAGGCTGAAGGCCTTGACGGAGAGCACATTGAGGCCGGCACCGCCGTCGATGAGCGTCTTGGTGATGGACACATGGCAGATGGTGGGCGTGCAAAGCATTGGGAGCGCACCGGAGCCGACGGTGGAGGCGGGATGATCCCCTGAGTCGAAGGTGAGGTCGGCCTTGGGCGCGGCCCAGCCCAGCGGAGCCCCGGGGTGCTTGGAAGCAGCGCCGAGCTGGCGAAAGAACGGCTTGACGTGACGATCTGCGAGTTGTGCTTGTGAGCCGCCGAGGAGGGTTGCAACCGCGTGGGGCACCGGTGCCGCATGGCGTGCAACGAAGAGGCCGCGCAACTCCTCCCAGGACACCACCATGGATCCGGGGAGGTTGTGCAGCCAGGCGCACGGTGCGCCAGTGAGGGCCATGGGAAGCCAGTTGGCCATGACCTTGTCGTCGCCCCCGGCCTTAAGGACGGCCTCCTCATACGACAGCAGGAAAGCCATCGGGTCCGCCGTGCCGTCGTAGCGCGGCGGCATCTCCGGCTTGAACTTGGGCGGCCATTACACCTGTCGCAGGGCGGGGGCCAAGGCTAGGAGACCCCTGGCCCCACCGTCGACACCAATCGTCGGAGCAGGGAGCGAGGCGCCTGCCATGATGGCGAAGCGAGGTGGCGGCGAAGAACAGATCGGCGGAAGGAAAACTCCGGCGCACCCCCTACCTGACGCGCCAAATGTCGGATCATGGGTTCCGGCAAAACCCTCAAGGTTCGAACACTGGGGTGAGCGCGAAGATCTCCCCCTACCGGTCCATGTATTAGCTTTGCTAAGATCTTACGGGCTAGCTCGATGAACTCGTAACACCAGGGACACAAGATTTATACTGGTTCGGGCCACCGTTGTGATGTAATACCCTACTCTAGTGTGTGGTGGTGGATTGCCTATTGGGCTGAGGATGAACAGTACAAGGGGAAGAACATCCTCCTGAGGAGAGGTGTTCTTGTGCTCGGTGAACTTGTGGTTGTTCTGCTGTCTCTCGATCCGACCGACCGACCCTCCTAGCTACGGTGGTGGCTAGTCCTATTTGTAGAGGCCCTATGTAGGATCGGAAGTATGTCTAGAGGGGGTGATTAGACTACTTGACCAAATAAACATCTAGCCTTTTCCCAATTTTAGTTCTTGGCAGATTTTAGCAACTTTGGACAAGTCAAGCAGTCTTAACACAATTCAAGCAAGCATGCAAAGAGTATATGAGCAGCAGAAAGTAAAGCATGCAACTTGCAAGAATGTAAAGGGAAGGGTTTGGAGGATTCAAACGCAATTGGAGACACGAATGTTTTTGTCGTGGTTTCGATAGGTGGTGCTATCGTACATCCACGTTGATGGAGACTTCAACCCATGAAGGGTAACGGTTGCGCGAGTCCACGGAGGGCTCCACCCACGAAGGGTCCATGAAGAAGCAACCTTGTTTATCCCACCATGGCCATCACCCATGAAGGACTTTCCTCACTAGCGGTAGATCTTCACAAAGTAGGCAATCTCCTTGCCCTTACAAACTCCTTGGTTCAACTCCACAATCTTGTCGAAGGCTCCCAAGTGACACCTAGCCAATCTAGGAGACACCACTCTCCAAGAAGTAACAAATGGTGTGTTGATGATGAACTCCTTGCTCTTGTGCTTCAAATGATAGTCTCCCCAACACTCAACTCTCTCTCACAGGATTTGGATTTGGTGGAAAGAAGATTTGAGTGGAAAGCAACTTGGGGAAGGCTAGAGATCAAGATTCACATGGTAGGAATGGAATATCTTGGTCTCAACACAAGTGTAGGTGGTTCTCTTTCAGAAAAAGTAAGTTGGAAGTGTAGGTTCGTTCTAACGGCTCTCTCCACGAATGAAGAGGTGGTGGAGGGGTATATATAGCCTCCACACAAAATCTAACCGTTACACATAACTTCCCAAACTCGGTGGGACCGAATGGTTAAACTCGGTTGGACCGATTCAGCAAAGCTAGTGACCGTTAGGGTTTTCGGTGGGACCGACATGAAACTCGGTAGGACCGATATGATTAGGGTTAGGGCATAACGTAATCTCGGTGTTACCGATTACACAAACTCGGCGAGACCGATTTTGGTAATAAGCTAACCAGAGAGTTGGTCAGGTAAACTCGGTGGGACCGATCGCTCATTTCGGTGAGACTGAAATGTTACGAAGGGAAAACAGAGAGTTTACATTGCAATCTCGGTGGGACCGATCGCTCATCTCGATGAGACCGAAATGTTATGAAGGGAAACATAGAGATTACAAACCCATCTCAGTGAGACCGAGATCCCTATCGGTAAGACCGATTTGCCTAGGGTTTGTCGCAGTGGCTATGACATTTGAAACTCGGTGGCGCCGGATAGGAAGAATCGGTGGGGCCGAGTTTGACTTTTGGTTTAGGTCATATGTGGATGTGAGAAAGTAGTTGAGGGTTTTGGAGCATATCACTAACCATTTTGAGCAAGAACCTCATTAAGCAACACCTCATCCCTCCTTGATAGTATTGGCTTTTCCTATAGATTCAATGTGATCTTGGATCACTAAAATGGAAAATGTAGAGTCTTCAGCTTTGAGCTTGAGTCAATCCTTTGTCCTTAGCATTTTGAGGGGTCCACTTTTCTCATACATGCCATGCCAATCATTGAGCTTTCCTGAGATATTAATCTTGAAATAGCATTAGCTCAATGAGCTATATGTTGTTAGGAATTACCAAAACCACCTAGGGATAGTTGCACTTTCAATCTCCCCCTTTTTCGTAATTGATGACAACATATAGATCAAAGCTTCGACAAATGATAATAAGAGTGAAAAACATTGTCACTTTGAGAAGTATGTGAAAAGCAAGAGCTCCCCCTAAATTTGTGCATAGCTTAAGATTTGCTTTGGACTGCAAATGCACAAAGAGTTATGATCATGGGTTACTCTTCCATGTCACAAACATCTTGGTGGAGCGCTCAGAATGATAATAATTAAAATACATGCACTCATCACCAAGTAAAGTGAATGATCATATGGAATATAAAAGGATAATGTCATCCAACAAGCATAAAGGTAGCATATGATCAAACACATGATCATCTAAGCAAGCACAAAGTATAAAGTATCTCAACCAAGCAAATAATAAAGTTCAACCACCAAGGAAAACGCAAGAGAGAACAAAAGAAACACACTCTCTTCAAGCCTATGATCTATATATTATCTCCCCCTTTGTCAATAAGTTACCAAAAAGTTCATAAAAATGCATAGTGCTAATCGTCTCTCAGGCTTGGTCTTCAGGTGGTGGTGTAGACAGAACTCCGAGCACGAAGGCGTCAGTTGATGTAGATGGAGCTGGTGGAGTAGGTGCTGGAGCTGGTGGCACTGAAGCTATAGCTGGTGCAGATGAAGTTGCTCTGGTGTCTGTGACAGGCACTGTAGTAGACCTCTGACCTCTGGGCACTCTAGCAAAAGCATCAGTGGTTGTCTTGCCCTTCTTCTCCTGCACTTCATCCTGAAGTTGCTCAACGACTGACTGAATCTCAGTGACCTTCACATCTAAGTCATAGAACTTATACTCCATGATCCTCTCTAAGCTCTCCTGGTTTTGAGTCAGGGTAGCCAGTCCCTTCTCAATCCTCAGAGTGGAGGCAATCAAGTAGCCAACCTGATCTTTCTTGCTCTTCAGAAGATACTGAGATGCCTCATCCATGGTTGGCATCTTTGCAGCCTTTTCAGCCCTTGCCTTCTCCTTCTTGGCTTGTGCGTGTATAGAAGATGGTTCATTTTATCCATCACCACAGTGTTGTCCTCAAAGTCTGGGTAGATGGGCAGGTGCTCCTTGTCCAGCAGATATGTGCCAGTGCCCATCTTGGAGTTGATCAGCTCCTGGATCTGTGGGGCATACCCACAACTTCTCTTCTGATCTGAAGCTCTCCTCTTTATGGTTTTCACAATTAGGCTCATGACTTTGAACTTTTGAGGAACATCAAAAATGTGCAGCAAGTTGATGGAGTGACCTCTGATCATCTTGTGATCACCTGACTTTCGCTAAAGAGTGTGCCTGAGGATCCAGTTGATTGTTGGAAAGCCTGACAGAAGGTAATGTACTGATCCAAACTTGTGTGTCTCAAGAGCAGCATCTAGGATCTCTTTGTACATGTGTGCCATGGTGTTGTGATCCTTCTTCTTCTTGGCATCGACATCCAAGTCATCTTCTTGTTATTCTGGGGCATTGATCAACTGAGCCCATTCTGCAACTGTTGACTGGTACCTAGTGCCTTCAGACATCCAGAAAATCCTTCCATCTGGGTAGAAGTGCGTTGTGGAGTAGAACTGCATGATGAGGTCATCATTCCACTTTGTGAGCTTTTGAGCCACCAACTCATCGACTCCACACGCCTAGAAGCTGTCATATACACCAGGGAAGTGATCCTCATTTTCCTCAATGAATTTCCAGTCAACCCATCTCATGTCACACACTATTGGCTTCTTGTCAAGCAACACTGTCTCATAGAAGTCCTGTTGTTCCTTGGTATGAACCTGTAGTCCACAGCAGTTCTTCTTCTGGTGTCATATGGTCTGACTCCCTCCATAGCCTCAATCCTGAATCCTTCCTTATCTTCATGTTCTCAGCTACTGGATGAGCATCATTGTGGTCTGGAATTTTTGTCTTCAACTTCCTCAAGACATGTGACTCATCATCTTCTTCTTCCATTGCAGCTTCGGGCACTGGGGCCTTGTTCTTCTCCTCGGGGGGGATGTTCCTGGTGCTCCTCTTTGGTTTTGGCTTTGGAGCTGGAGCAGCAGTCTTAGGGACAGTCTTAGGCTTAGATGGAATAGCCCCTGCCCTTATAGCATCTCCCATAAGCTTTTGAGCTTTGGGTGCTAGTGCTACATCCTCTTCCTCTTCCTCTTCTTTAGAGTCTTTCATTATTGAAGATCTCCCAAGCACTCTAGAAGTGGTCTTCTTGACCCTCTCTTTCCTTTTCTTTTCTGCCACAACCTGCTCTTTGGGTGCAGATCCCAAAGTCTCTTGAGTGAATGTTCTGGCTTTTGACATGGGAGCTCTCTTGGCAGGAACCTTTTGTTTCATCTCTGGCTTAGTGGCAGCAACTGTGCCATATTACTTTTTTAGGACTTTCCTCTTTGAGAAGGCCTCTTCCTCAATAGCCACATAGTCCTCATCCTCAGAATCTGAGGTTTTCTTCTTTCTGGTCCTGGTGGCTGCCTTAGGCAAGTTGCTGGGTGTGCTCCTACTTCCATCATCTGAGCTACTGGAGGGACTAGTGCCCTCACTCATCTGAACCTGCTCCTCAGATTGTTCTGACTATGACTCTGATCTGACATGATGCAAACACTGACAGCAGACCCTGTGAATATATTATAGATGAGGTAGAGTGAATGAGCATCACAAAGTGCAGAGGTTTTTGCAAAAGAATGAATCAAAAACTTAGTTTTAGTTTTCCACAGAAAGCATTTCGGATCTACCAATTTGCAATCTCGGTGATACCGAAGCAGCTGTTGGAACCTAAACTAGTGAACTCGGTCAGACCGAGTCATAGTTCGGTGGCACCGAGACTGTTAGGTTTTCACAAAGACTCGAACTCGGTCACACCGATTTGCAATTCTCGGTCAAACCGAGAATCACATGTGCAATGGCCTGATCCAAATCGGTGGAACCGATTTCAACAACTCGGTCGGTCCGAGATGGTTTCGACGGAAACCTAACCCTAAATTTTCAGTCCTCATCAAAACTACGGAGTGTTTTCATTGAATAGAGTGATCTCAATCGTGGCAAGATAGATGGCAAAACAATGTGCTGGGGGATCGGACTGAGAACAGCACAAAGATCAAGTCCATACGCTAGTTCGGCGATGGACTTGCTACGGCGTCAACGGCGGAGATGATCCCGTTGACGGCGGCGGAGACCAGCGACTGGAGGCGGCTGGCGACGAGGAGGACGATCCGGAGACCCAGTGAGGCAGAGTAGGCTGAGCGCGAGCGAAGAGATTCGGAAAGTTTTCCAAATTTTGGCCCGTGGGTATATATAGCCTAACCCTGTCGGTGTGACCGAGTGGAACAACTCGGTGGCACTGAGATGCATAACTGCAAGCAGTTACTGCAACTCGGTGTGACCGAAAAGTTCAAATCGGTTGCACCGAGATTAAAAACCTATATCGACTTAGTGATCTCGGTATGATCAAAATGGATGAATCGGTCAGACCGAAACGCACAAAGAAGTTTTGGAAGTTCAAGTCTATGACGAATCGGGGACTCCGAGTGCTCCTCACATAGAGTGGTTCGAATCTGACTTGATCAAACTTTGTGATGCAGCATGAATAGTGTTTGAGACGAGAAGAGCATAGATAGCTAGTGAAGGTTCTTAGGCATTCTTGTCCATCCACTTGGCAAGACAAAAAGAAACCAACCAATCAAAACAACAAGTGGATGTCCTCGAATAAGTAAATCATGCAACCAACATGCTCACACAATAAAATGACAAATGAAATATGTGGCAAAGCATGCACAAACTATTCTAGCATCTATTAAGAAATTGGCGATGACTAGGTCATCTATATATGAGTATACTGACTTAGGAGTCAAATGAGAACATTTGATCATAGGTCATACTCATCGTTTAAGAACAAGTGGATTTACCACTTTTACATAAAGTGGTGTTGTGTTCACACCATTATAGTTGCTTTAGCTCAATTCTTAGAGTAAAGCTCCCCCTAGATGTGAGATCCCCCCTAAGAGGGATGAACTAACCTTTGGTTTTGTCGATCATGACTTCATGTAGGTGTTGAAGATGTGGATGCTCTAAGTTGATGTAGATCATTCAGAGCTATCCTTTGAAGTGAGTTGCACTTTCAATACCTACATGGGTTAGTCCCACAAGGAACAAACAACGATATCCATAGACATAGAGTGATGCACACACAAGACGATGTCTATGAGAGCATTAGGTTACCTTGTCCCTTCTCTTACCAACAAGAGGGTTCATGACTCCTTGAACTAGTGCAAGATGTGGAAGTTGATTTCACTTTTTCTTGCCAAAATGATAAGAGTGAAGTATGTTGGCGGAGTCACCCTCAAGAACTCTCTAGTTCTTCTTCTTCGGGATCCACACCATCTTGATGGGAATCCTCGAAGTTGTAGCTGTACTTGATGAATTCAAACTTGATGTAGTCTTGGGAACCCACTTGACCAAGGCCTTAGGATCTTCTTCAAATGCATCAATTTCCTCTTGAAGCTTGTCCTTGCCTTTTTCCTTGTGGTCTTGTGGTGGAAGATCATCTTGAGCTTGTGTCCCTTTAAAAGAAGTAGGATCATACTTCTCTTGTTGAGGAACAAACTTCGCCTTGGGATATTGATCTTCTTCCCACCCAACTCCATTGGCATTGAACTTTCGTTCAAAACCAATACCTTGATTCTTCCGGTGCCGTCCTTGCTTGCGTACAATTTCCTCAAATTGCTTACTCCCGGCAAGGCTCTTGTAAACACCTTTCTCTATGATTCCCTTCAATAAGCTATTTTCTTGCTCAAGTGTAACTTGGCTAAGAGAATCATTAGTGGAATCAAGAGAACTACTAAAAGCAACAATATTGGATTTAGCATGATTATTGTTACTACTAGAGGAAGAATCCTTCTTGTTCTTGTTACTAGACTTGACTTGAGGCGTGTAAGTGGATAAGAGTAAACGCTTGGCAATGTAAGAAGAACTTTTCTTGCGAAGATCATCATTGATTGCCTTTAAGAACTCATGCTCTTGCTCAAGATTGAGCTTCTCAAAACGTAATTTCTCATGAGTCCTTAAAAGTTCTCGATGATCTCCTAAGATAGTTTCATGAGCTAACTTAAGAGTGTTTAGTTCTTTAGTTAGAGACTCAATCTTCTCCTTATCATTGTCATTCGTTTTATCTTGATTAGCATGATTAATTGACGTTTCATCATAGTATTCATCACTAGAGTTGTCAACAAGTAAATCATCATCACCTAACAAGTCATCTTCATCACTATTGAAATCAACATACTCGGGGTGTGATACCTTTGGACCTTTGGCCATGAAGCATCTTCCAATTCCTTCATTTGGTGAATCAAATATGTCGTAGGAGTTGGTTGACACAAGTGCTAGACCGGCAACACCTTCATCTTGAGTATATTGGGAGTCGAAGTGATAGCTTCTCTCGGAGTGATTGTCGGAGTCGGAGCCGGATACCCATTCACCAACATGAGCTTGATGTCTTTGTTTTGTGTAGCTCCTTGATGACTTGTCCTTCCTTTCGGAATCCTTGCTTCTCCGGGATGTTCTTCGTTCATAACGATCATCTCTACTCCTTCTCTCTCTTGATGGTGATTCTTCTCTTCTACTTCTTCTTTTTGGAGAATCTTCTCTTCTCTTGTAGGGTGCCGTACACTCATTGGAATAGTGTCTGGGTCTTCCACAATTGTAGAAGTTTCGCTCTTGACTAGAAGATCTTTTGTCATTGTAGGACCTTGACTTGGAACTTCTCTCTTTGCTTCTACTCTTGTAGAACTTGTTGAAGTTCTTCACCATTAGGCTCAATTCTTCATTAAAGGTTTGTTTCTTACTTGATGATGTGGGAGCTTCACATGAGGCTTTGTAAGCACTACTTGACTTGTTATGGAGCTCCTCCTTATCCTTGAGTGACATCTCATGAGCAACAATTCTTCCAATGACTTCCATTGGGTTGAGATCTTTGTAATTTGGCATCATTTGGATCAATGTGCATATGGTATCATATTTTCCATCCAAGGCTCTTAGGATCTTCTTGATGATGAATTTGTCGGTCATCTCTTCACTTCCTAAGCCGGCAATCTCATTTGTGATAAGAGCATGCCTAGAGTACATTTCAGCGACACCTTCACCATCCTTCATTTTGAACTTGTCAAGTTGACTTTGAAGCACATCCAACTTGGATTCCTTGACAGAGTCAGTACCTTCGTGCATATCAATAAAAGTATCCCAAATTTCCTTTGCATTCTCAAGACGGATGATTTTGTTGAATTCTTCGGGGCACAATCCGTTGAAAAGGATATCACAAGCTTGAGCATTGTATTGTAGCATCTTCAACTCTTCCGTGGTAGCTTCACGGTTCGGTTCTCTCCCATCAAAGAATTCACCTTGCAAGCCAATACACACAATAGCCCAAACGGCGGGGTTATGTCCAAGAATATGCATTTTCACCTTATGCTTCCAACTAGCAAAATTAGTACCATCAAAGTAAGGACCTCTACGGTGGTAATTTCCCTCGCTAAAAGCCATACTCTCCTAGGTTGTGAAACCAAGGCTATGACCACCAAAAGCTATGGAAATCAAAGAAAATGGAGACCAAAGCTCTGATACCACTTGTAGGATCAAAAGTATGTCTAGAGGGGGGTGATTAGACTACTTGACCAAATAAAAATCTAGCCTTTTCCCAATTTTAGTTCTTGGCAGATTTTAGCAACTTTGGACAAGTCAAGCAATCTTAACACAATTCAAGCAAGCATGCAAAGAGTATATGAGCAGCAGAAAGTAAAGCATGCAACTTGCAAGAATGTAAAGGCAAGGGTTTGGAGGATTCAAACGCAATTGGAGACACGGATGTTTTTGTCGTGGTTCCGATAGGTGGTGCTATCATACATCCACGTTGATGGAGACTGCAACCCACGAAGGGTAATGGTTGCGCGAGTCCACGGAGGGCTCCACCCATGAAGGGTCCACGAAGAAGCAACCTTGTCTATCCCACCATGGCCATCACCCACGAAGGACTTGCCTCACTAGCGGTAGATCTTCACGAAGTAGGCGATTTCCTTGCCCTTACAAACTCCTTGGTTCAACTCCACAATCTTGTCGGAGGCTCCCAAGTGACACCTAGCCAATCTAGGAGACACCACTCTCCAAGAAGTAACAAATGGTGTGTTGATGATGAACTCCTTGCTCTTGTGCTTCAAATGATAGTCTCCCCAACACTCAACTCTCTCTCACAGGATTTGGATTTGGTGGAAAGAAGATTTGAGTGGAAAGCAACTTGGGGAAGGCTAGAGATCAAGATTCATATGGTAGGAATGGAATATCTTGGTCTCAACACAAGTGTAGGTGGTTCTCTCTCAGAAAAAGTAAGTTGGAAGTGTAGGTTCGTTCTGATGGCTCTCTCCACGAATGAAGAGGTGGTGGAGGGGTATATATAGCCTCCACACAAAATCTAACCGTTACACATAACTTCCCAAACTCGGTGGGACCGAATGGTTAAACTCGGTCGGACCGATTCAGCAAAGCTAGTGACCGTTAGGGTTTTTGGTGGGACCGACATGCAACTCGGTAGGACCGATATGATTAGGGTTAGGGCATAACATAATCTCGGTGTTACCGATTACACAAACTCAGTGAGACCGATTTTTGTAATAAGCTAACCAGAGAGTTGGTCAGGTAAAATCGGTGGGACCGATCGCTCATTGCGGTGAGACCGAAACGTTATGAAGGGAAAACAGAGAGTTTACATTGCAATCTTGGTGGGACCGTCGCTCATCTCGGTGAGACCGAAATGTTACGAAGGGAAAAAGAGAGATTACAACCCCATCTCAGTGAGACCGAGATCCCTATCGGTGAGACCGATTTTCCTAGGGTTTGTGGCAGTGGCTATGACATTTGAAACTCGGTGGCGCCGGATAGGAAGAATCGGTGGGGCCGAGTTTGACTTTTGTTTTAGGTCATATGTGGATGTGAGAAAGTAGTTGAGGGTTTTGGAGCATATCACTAAGCATTTTGAGCAAGAACCTCATTAAGCAACACCTCATCCCTCCTTGATAGTATTGGCTTTTCCTATAGACTCAATGTGATCTTGGATCACTAAAATGGAAAATGTAGAGTCTTGAGCTTTGATCTTGAGCCAATCCTTTGTCCTTAGCATTTTGAGGGGTCCACTTTTCTCATCCATGCCATGCCAATCATTGAGCTTTCCTGAGATATTAATCTTGAAATAGCATTAGCTCAATGAGCTATATGTTGTTAGGAATTACCAAAACCACCTAGGGATAGTTGCACTTTCACCCTGGTCCTCTCCCCAAATATTGAGTGGGAAGGGAGCCAACAAAGGCCAATTCGAAAGGGGACAACTAGTACAGCTTATCCTGACAAAAGTGGTCTTCGCCTGCCAAAGGCTCTGGTGGTGACGCCGTCTTTGGCTCCATGGTGACCTCCATCTTGCCGTTCTACTGGTCTTGGTCTCGTTGCACCGATATGGAAACCTTTGCTTGACGCCTCGGTACTCTGCGCCTGCACCTGCTTCCTTAGCACCAAAGAGGAAACAAGGACAATGTGCGCGCTGGCGCCCGCCTGGTGCCCGCTAGGCCTTGGTCTTCATGGCTCACATCATCGGAACCTCACGAGTTTTGCCTGGCCTTCATCTCTCCGCCCCTCGCGAGCCAGCCTAGTGAGGCCGCTCCTGAGGAGGTCTTGTGTCGTCCGCCTCGCGAGGCTTGGCCCCTCGCGAGGGTCTTGAGTCCTTGCTGGTGAAGATGGGCCGTACGGGCCCGCTCGCAGAGCCACGCCGTGGGCCGCATGCAGGCAAGTCTGGGGATCCATGTTCCCAGAACACCAAAAGTACCTGCCTAAATGAATATGTAACAAAGGATTTTGCAGGCAAAGTAATAATCTGACAAGTACCCTGACTGAACACTAGGTTATAGAGGAGCCTCTTGTCATCATCTTTAGAAATGAAATCATGTGCTACCATACTATTATAGTCCAAATATCTCGTGGGTAGCAGCATTTCCTCCCTCTCATCTAGCCTAATGGGTATCTCAAAACGTTTAGCAAGGCGGGAGGCATAGATACCTCCAAAGATAGGACCCCTCGAACGGTTTAAGCTCAACTATCGAGCAATAATGGCGCCCAAACTAAAATTCGGTCACAAAGTAAAGCATGGTGCAAAATAGCAAGGTCAGGGGCACTAAGGCCTCCACTCTCCCCACAACCAATCAAACATCTCCCCGCAATTAATGAATAATAGCGTAAAATGGGAAAATGTCAGCTGGCCACTCTCCCTTCCGACACCCCTCTCTCTTCCCCTATGATAACTTCATCAATAAAATCTTCCATATCTCTAGGACGTGGTTCACTGACGCTACCCTCATAAGGCAATTTGCAGACCTTGCAAAAATCATAAAGCGTCATCTTCTTATGGTCATCATATAAATAAAATTGTACCGTGGGTGGTGATATCCTAGCATGAAAGTGAAAATTTTGCATGAAGGTATTAGTGAGTAGGAGGTAATGGTCACACTCATCATGGAGGAAGTCGGTGATGCCAGCATTCTTCACCAAATAATAGAAATCCTCATAAATTCCGGCTGCCCTCAAGAATGCATCACTTGGCCATTCACACGATGGAACCTCCGCAGTGCGAGGAAGGTTGTACTTGGGCTTCTTCTTCTCTTCATTTTCATTTTCCTTTGAACCCCGGCTTGAAGAACCCCTTAACCATCTCTTCATCATTTCTTTATTTTTCTGTGAAAATTTCTGAATTTTTTAGTGACTCAAAATAAAAGTGAACAAAACTCAATAAAATTGATAGCAACTACTCCCACAAGTGCCTAGAGGCTATATCATGCATCAAAACTACTTTGGACCATATAAATTTGACATGCAAGCTCAAGAACAAGGTCACCACAGCAGCAAACATTTGCAATATATGAAGCACTAGAACAAAAACTAATTGGACCGTTGGAGGAGTCACATACTAATGAACAATCCCCCAAAACAGTTTTGAAAATGGAGCTTTGCACAACGAGATCAAAAATAGTAGCAAGATGAGCAAGAACACGGGTATGAGCAACAGGATGATTTTTTCTGGAGGAAGACAAAGTGGATGGGTGCTGGAATAAGTGAGGGGGCCCACGTGGGACCCACAAGCCACAAGGGCGCGCCCAGGGGGGTGGGCGTGCCCCCAGGGCTTGTGGCCCACTTGTGCAACCCCCTAGTGTGTTCTCAGTGCGAAAATTCTCAAATATTGTATATAAAATCATACTAAATTTTCAGGGTATTTGGAGAACTTTTATTTTCGGCACATTTTTTATTGCACGGATAATTCAGAAAACAGACAAATAACACTATTCTTGCTTTATTTATTCTAAATAACAGAAAGAAAAAGTGGGTACAGAAAGTTGTGTTTTCTAAATTCATCATCTCACACCCATCGAAAGGAATCCATTAACAAGGTTGATCAAGTCTTATTAACAAACTTCTTCTGAGTGACATGAAACCAGAAAATTTTCGAATAGCACTAGGTTACCTCAACGGGGATATGCATGTCCCCAACAATAAGAATATCGTATTTCCTTTTGATAGTAGGAAGAGGGAATTCAAAACCTCCAATAGCAATAGTTGAAATATTTCCAATAGAATTGATGCTATTCACTTGAGGTTGTTTCTTCGGAAAGTGTACCATATGCTCATTACCATTAACATGAAAAGTGATATTGCCCTTGTTGCAATCAATAACAGCCCCTGCAGTATTCAAAAAGGGACTAGCAAGGATGATCGACATACTATCGTCCTCGGGAATATCAAGAATAACAAAGTCTGTTAAGATAGTAATGTTTGCAACTACGACAGGCACATCCAAACAAATACCGATGGGTATAGCAGTTGATTTATCAGCCATTTGCAAAGAGATTTCAGTAGGTGTCAACTTATTCAATTGAAGTCTATGATACAAAGAGAATGTCATAACACTAACACCGGCTCCCAAATCACATAAAGCAGTTTTAACATAGTTTCTTTTAATGGAGCATGGTATAGTTGGTATTCTTGGATCTCCAAGTTTCTTTGGTATTCCACCCTTAAAAGTATAATTAGCAAGCAAGGAGGAAAATTTTGATTCCGGTATATTTCTTTTATTACTGACAATTTCTATCATATACTTACCATAAGGAGACATTTTCAAAATATCAGTCAAACGCATACGCAAAAAGACAGGTCTAAGCATTTCAACAAAGCGCTCAAAATCCTCATCATCCTTTTTTGGGATGATTTAGGAGGATATGGCATGGGTTTCTGAACCCATGATTCTCTTTCTTTACCATGCTTCCTAGCAACGAAGTCTCTCATATCATAACATTTATTCTTAGGTTGTCAGTTATCAAGATCAACAGCAGGTTCAATCACCACATCATTATCATTACTAGGTTGAGCATCAACATGAACATCATCATTAACATTATCACTAGGTTCATGCTCATTACTAGATTGTGTCTCAACATTAGAAATAGAAATATCATTTGGGTTCTCAGGTGTGTCTATAACAGGTTCACTAGAAGCATGCAGATTCCTATCAGTTTTCCTTTTCTTTTTATTAGAAGGACTAGGTGCATCGGTATTAACTCTATGAGAATCTTTCTCAATTCTCTTAGGATGGCCCTTAGGATACAAAGGTTCCTGAGTCATTTTACCACCTCTAGTGATAACTCTAACAGCATGATCATTGTTCTTACTATTCATCTCATTTAGCAAATCGTCATGTGCCTTAAGTACTTGTTCTACTTGAGTTTTTATCATAGAAGCATGTTACTGATAAAGCTTAAGATCATTAACCGTTCTACACATATAATCACCCAAGCGTTCAAGCATATAAGCATTACGTTTCAATTGTCTACTAACATAAGCATTGAAGTTTTCTTGTTTAACAATAAAGTTAATCCATCCAAGCATTGACTAGCAGACTTATTATAAGGAATATCACCTTCATCAAATATATAGAGAGAATTCACCTCTACTACCTATGTCGGAGCATTAAGACCAGGTATTTCTTCAATAGGTGGTAAATTCTTAACATCTTCAGCTTTAATACCTTTTTTCATAGATTTCTTTGCCTCTTGCATATCTTCAGGACTGAGAAATAGAGTACTTATTTTCTTCCGAGTTGGCTTAGGAGGTGGTTCGGGAAAACTCCAATCATTATCATTGCTCAATATATTATTCAATAGTTTTTCAGCTTGCTCAATAGTCCGTTCCCTGAAAACACAACCAGCACAACTATCTAGGTGGTCCCTAGAAGAATCGGTTAGTACATTATAAAAGATATCAAGTATTTCATTTTTTCTTGAGAGGATGATCAGGAAAAGCATTAAGTAATTGGAGAAGCCTCCCCCAAGCTTGTGGGAGACTCTCTTCTTCAGTTTGCACAAGGTTAAATATTTCCTATAAAGCAGCGTGTTTCTTATGAGCTGGAAAATATTTTTCAGAGAAGTAATATATCATATCCTGGGGACTACGCACACAACCACGAGCAAGACAATTAAACCATATCTTAGCATCACCCTTTAAGGAGAAAGGAAACAATTTAAGAATATAGTAATAGCGATTTTTTTCCTGATGAGCCAATAGGGTGGCTATATCATTCAATTTAGTAAGATGTGTCGCAATAGTTTCATATTCATAACCATGGAAATGATCAGATTCAACCAAAGCAATTAACTTAGGATCGACAGAGAATTCATAATCCTTTTCAGTAACAAAGATAGATGAAGTGGCAAACTTAGGATCATATTGCATTCTAGCATTCACAGATTTTCCTTTCAGCTTAACTAACTGTTTGTTAAGATCATCTATATCATTGCAAGCAAAAAAGTCTCTAGCAATTTCTTCATCCATAATATAACCCTCGGGTACCTTAGGCAATACATATCTAGGGGGAGAATCATAATCTTTAGTTTCAATAATTTCATCAGTTTCGGTAATTTCATTCTCTCTAGCCCTAGCAAGATGTTCATAAACAAATTCACCTAGTGGCACAATATTATCAAGCAAAGAAGTAGTATCATCATAAGCATCACGCATAGTAGAAGTGGCATCATAAATAACATGCGACATATCAAAATCAATACCAGGTGTAGGTGTCGCGAGTTTACTTAAAACAGAAGGTGAATCAAGTGCAGAGCTAGATGGCAGTTTCTTACCACTCCTCGTGGTAGAGGGATAGATCTTGGTTTTGTTATCTTGCAAATTCTTCATAGTGATCAACAGATATAAATCCCAGTGACTTAGAGAATAGAGCTATGCTCCCTGGCAACGGCGCGAGAAAAAGGTCTTGATAACCCACAAGTATAGGGGATCCTCACAGTTTTCGAGGGTAGAGTATTCAACCCAAATTTATTGCTTCGACACAAGTGGAGCCAAAAAATATTCTCAAGTATTAGTAGCTAAGTTGTCAATTCAACCACACCTGAAATACTTAATATCTGCAGGAAAGTATTTAGTAGCAAAGTAGTATGAAAGTAACGGTAACGGTGGCAAAAGTAACAATAGCAGTTTTGTAAAAATTGTAACAGTGGCAACGGCAAAGTAACATAGCAAAGATTAATATGTGAAAAGCTCATAGGAAATGGATCAGTGATGGATAATTGTGTCGGATGGCATTCATAACGCAACATTTATAACATAGCGTGACAAAGAACTAACTCCTCAAACTACGGTAATCACTAGAAAGAATCCCAACTATTATCACCTTGAGGTATGCGGATCATAACTCGTAATAGGTGTTTACAACTTGCAAGATCGGATCAAGAACACAAATATATTCATGAAAACATAATAGGTTCAGATCTGAAATCATGGCACTCGGACCCTAGTGACAAGTATTAAGCATAGCAAAGTCATAGCAACATCAATCTCAGAACATAGTGGATACTAGGGATAAAACCCTAACAAACTAACTCGATTACATGATAAATCTCATCCAACCAATCATCGTCCAGCAAGCCTACGATGGAATTACTCACACTCGGCAGTGAGCATCATGAAATTGGTGATGGAGGAAGGATGGTGATGATGATGGCGACGAATCCCCCTCTCCGGAGCCCTGAACGGACTCCGAATCAGCCCTCTCGATGAAGAACAGGAGGCGACGGCTCCGTATCATGAAACGTGATGAATCCTTCTCCTTGATTTTTTTCTCCACGGATGTGAATATATAGAGTTGGAGTTAGGGGGTTCGTAACATCAAGGGGGAAATCTGAGGAATCACCCTCGATGGATTCCCACTCGATGTAGTGAACTTGGAGGAATCACCCTCGAAGGGTTCACACTTGAGGTGTTGCATGATACGTCTCCAATGTATCTATAATTTTTGATTGTTCCATGCTGTTATATTATCATTCTTGGATGTTTTATAATCATTTTATATCAATTTTTGTTAATAACCTATTGACATACTGCCAAGTGCCAGTTGCTATTTTTTGCATGTTTTTACATCGCAGGCAATCAATATCAAACGGAGTCCAAATGCAAATAATCTTTTTGTGGATTCTTTTTGGACCAGAAGACATCCAATGGGCCGGAGAAGTGCCTAGGGGTGCTCCGAGGGGAGCACAACCCACCAGGGCATGCCTGGGGGCCCAGGCGCACCCTTGCGGGTTGTGCCCACCTCGGGTGCCCCCCGGACCGCCTCTTTAATCTATAAATACCCCAATATTCCAGAAACCCTAGGGGAGACTACGAAAATCAATTCCAGCCGCCGCAAGTTCCAGAAACACCAGATCCAATCTAGACACCATCACGGAGGGGTTCATCATGTCCATTGGTGCCTCTCCGATGATGCGTGAGTAGTCTTTTGTAGACCTTCGGGTCTGTAGTTAGTAGCTAGATGGCTTCCTCTCTCTCGTTTGATTCTCAATACAATGGTCTCTTGGAGATCCATATGATGTAATTCTTTTGTGGTGTGTTTGTTGGGATCTGATGAACTTTGAGTTTATGATCAGATCTATCTCTCTTTATGATTTCTCGTAGCCTCGTATTTCTTCTCTGATATTTGGGTTTTGTTTGGCTAACTTGATCTATTTATCTTGCAATGGGAAGAGGTGTTTTGTGATGGGTTCGATCTTACGGTGCTTGATCCCAGTGACAGAAGGGGAACCAACACGTATGTATTGTTGCCATTAAGGATAACAAGATGGGGTCTATTTCTACATAAATAGATCTTGTCTACATCATGTCATTGTTCTTATTGCATTACTGCATTTATCCATGAACTTAATACACTAGATGCATGCTGGATAGCGGTCGATGTGTGGAGTAATAGTAGTATATGCAGGCAGGAGTCGGTCTACTAATCTTGGACGTGATGCCTATATAATGATCATTGCCTGGACATTGTCATGATTATTTGAAATTCTATCAATTGCCCAACAGTAATTTGGTCACCCACAGTTTGCTATTTTTCTCGAGAGAAGCCACTAGAGAAACCTATCTCCCTCGGGTTTCTTCTTTAACTAGATGATACCCCGCGCGTTGTTGCGGGACTTTCTTGCAAATATTTTGATGAGATTTTGCTATATGAATATGTATAGAAAATGAGCATATATATGTAAAATAACATAGGTAAGTCCAACATATTTTAGAACATCACTTGGTACCTTAAGTCATCCGCATTTTGATCACCAAGAATTAAGAACTACTATATATCTATGCTCAAAATGAATTGGTGATAGCATCATAAAGTTTCCCATCTTGTCTGTTGCACTAATAAACTCTAGTTTGTCATTTCTTAATCTTGGAAATGTTCGAAAACAGTAGTACCAAGAACCTGTTGTAAGCATAACATGTATGCTAAGCAACTGTAATAAAAAACCATGAATGATGAGTGTACCTAACTAAGCAACTGTTAAAAATTTAGGGGGGGGGGGGGGGCGGCCATAAATCTACACAAAGGTTGAGGGGGGCGCACATATATAGCTACAAAGTTGGAGAAGTGTAATTCAACTCAATTTCAGTATTGCAGCCAAGTAAAAAAGCATTTGGCACCGGCATGGTGCAAATATTACAAATGAGAAACGACAAAGAGAGCTATCCAATAGGAACACTTCTATGTCATGCTCCATTGCATACGAAAAATGGGAGTAGCTTCAAAAACTTACCGAGTTTAAAATAGTAATATTGTGCTTTGCTAGTTTCCGCAGCTTGTATTTTGAACTTTTTTTATCGGCACAACACATAAGTTTGCATCCAGTTCCAACATCCTATATGAATCCGAAAAGTGAATGTGTTATAAAAATGAAAATTCTATAGTTTATAACATAGCAAATTAAAGAACTGAAGGCGTGCACTTGCAAACAAAAAGATAGACAATGCTTATATCAACAGTGGACTAACAATGCTCCCTTCTCCATCTATATATATATATATATATATATATATATATATATATATATATATATATATATATATATATATATATATATATTAACCTAAAAATGGTGTCAGATAATTTGAAATGGAGTGAGGTACTCTGTCACCTATATACAATAGAAGTACAATAAAATTGTACACAAAAATCAAACATAAGCTTTCTATTTATATTCGAGCGATGTAGTGTTGTCCCTTCAGGTTTTGAATCTCATGAAGTTGCGATTTTAAGGGTGAGCTAAATATCTAAGTCCAATAACACAATTAATATATCCACATTTAGAAAATGATCTATTCATTTGTATGACAAAATTTTACGAACCAAAAAGATACATATCAGGGATGGTGCCTTAGAAGATAGCACTGGAAGGCAGATTAGGAGAACCATTATTTATCGATGTCGCATTCGTCGTTATCTAACTCCCCACACAGATTGGAGAATTAGGGAAATGAAAATAATGTCTGAACCTCCATTTTCTAAATTTTCAAGAAGAAATACGTGTCTGGAAGATCGATGTCCTCGCCTGACTTGATTCCAGCGAGCTTGTCCAGGCTATGATTGCCTATAATATCACTGATGTGACGCACCCTGCGCTAGTTACTACTTCATCGTCACCTCACTTCCCACATGTTTCTTGCTAATAAGGCTTGATGCATATGTATTACATTTAGAGTTTCAGACTGCATGTAATTGTAAGCAAAAAATATAGTAGAAGGGAGCCTCAAAAACAGAATTAATACAGTACTAATTATCCTGCAACATCAGACATTACATATCGTGCATATATTTTATTCAATCTTATAGACTGTAAAGAAGAATAGACCCGCAGAGGATGAATGTAGAGAGAAACTTGACTCCTTCCTTGCCGTAGCTGACATGCCATCCTCGGACCCTGGTACAGGAGCAGCAGAGCAACTCAGCTTCTGACGTGTGTGCAACCTGAAGCTCGGGCGGCAGGGAAAAGAAGCCGTCCAAAAGCGTGAGAGGCCACGCCCGCCGGTGACCAAATACAATTCGAGGCTGCATGAATTCACCTAAGAATTGGATCTGATTCCTTACATCATCACTATCTGCCTCATTTACTTGAGCCTTAGCACCTCTAGTGTCCTTGCAGCAGTGACAGTAGATCATGAATACGGCCATGGCCCATGGACCTGCTCCTTCCCGAGGTCATCCTGCTGGATCCCGCACGAACTAGGGAAACAACTGGGTCTGGGATGGCCACGTCCGCCGCATTCTCTGCGTATGCTGGATGTCACATGAACTGGTGCGGCGATGAGGATGGCAACACCCGCCGCGTTCGATGTCGCCGCTGGCCTAGGGAAGGCATGAGGGAGTGGCTGCTGGATCCCGCGCAAACTGGAGCTACGACGGGGATGGCCGCGTTCGATGCGTCGTCTAGTGCAGCCGACGCGAGGAGCACCCGGGGTCGAGGAACTGCATAAGGGAGCGGCTCTACTGCCGGCTTGGGGAGGCTGTGGCAAAACCGTAAGAGAAGCCAAAGCAGAACAACATCGTGAGGCATGGCGAAAGGGTCGGTCCTTTTTTTATCATTGGGAAATGCATGAGGTGTAATGGATGGGCTTCCGTCGGACTTCTTTTATCGGTTAGTACACTGACTCTTCCGTTACATAAGACCAAAGAGGCCTCTTCGGTTTTCAGAGAGTCGATTCTTATGATTCAATGCTAACGTGATAAGTTGCATGGTCAAAATAATTAAGTGTAAATGCTGATGTGGCAAGATTCCTGAGCTAGATAGTCTGCATTTCAAGAGAAATAGGTTAGTGGGGATGAACTATTTAGGTATTATAGATATATTTGTCTTTGCGATCTATTTTCCTTCGCTTTTATTTTCATATCTATTAAACCAAAAATACAAAAATACCTTGCTGCAATTTATTTTATCTCGCATTCCCGTGTGATCTATCTATCAAATTATTACAATTCTCTCATGTCTGTTTGCCAATTTCTGGCGCCGTTACCTGAAAGGGATTGACAACCCCTTTAATACATCGGGTTGGGAGTATTTGTTATTTGTGTGAAGGTATTGTTAACGTAGTGTTGCTTGGTTCTCCTACTGGTTCGATAACCTTGGTCTCATCACTGAAGGAAATACCTACCGTCGTTGTGCTGCATCATCCCTTCCTCTTTGGGGAACTACCGATGTAGTCTAGCAGACATCAAAAGGAATTTCTAGCGCCATTGCCGGGGAGACATCATCAACATCTACCAGGTTCCTAATCGCAAATGTCATCTCCTCGCAATTTACATTATTTTCCATTTGCCTCTCGTTTTTCTCTCCCCCACTTCACAAAAATTTGCCATTTTATTCGCCCTCTTTTTCATTCGCCGTTTTCTTGTCGGATCTGTTTTTACGTGCGTCCTTGTTTGCGCAGTCATGGTGCCTCAAAGAAAATATTATGGTGTTACTTACCCCAATATTTTACTTGAAATTGAGAAAAGTACCAAGGAATATATGGCTACACAATTTGAGCAAAATAAATATTTTACTGAAGAACTTAAGGAACACTCCGTTGTGCTAGAGGCTATCACGAAACAACTTGATGATATCAGTAGAGAAGTTTGCAATATCCAATCTAAGTATGCTTTTGCTGAAAGTTTGTTAGGCAAAATATCCGATGCAAAAGCCACCCTAGTAAATCAAATGGCCGCTAAACCAATCTCGTTAGAAGATAAAAGTGATGAAGATATTAAAACGATTGGTGTTTCTTCTATTGATTCCTTGTCTGGTAAAATTAAGATTGATGAAAAAGGGACTGGGGAAGAGTCAACTTTAGCTAGAAGGTATCCCGATAATTCGGAGGGTGAAAATCTTGTTAAGAAAATTGATAAAAGTGGGTTTAAAGAGGTCAATACCTTAACTAGTGATGTGCCCACTCTTTTGGATTACAAATACTTTAATTATGATAGTTGTTCTTTGATTGATTGTATTTCTTTGTTGCAATCCATGATGAATTCACCCCATGCTTATAAACAAAATAAAGCTTTTACTAAACATATTGTTGATGCTTTGATAAAAATTTTGGAAGAAAACTTGGTATTAGAAGTTTCAATTCCTAGAAAATTACATGATGAGTGGGAACGTACTATCAAAGTCAAGATTAAAAATTATGAGTGTTTTGCTTTATGTGACTTGGGTGCTAGTGTTTCTACAATTCCGAAATCTTTATGTGATGTTCTTGGTCTTACTGATATTGAAGAGTGTTCTTTAAATTTGCACTTGGCGGATTCTACTATTAAAAAGCCTATGGGAAGAATTAATGATGTTCTTATTCTTGCAAATAGGAATTATGTGCCCATAGATTTTATTATTCTTAATATTGATTGCAATCCGTCATGTGCAATTATTCTTGGTAGACTGTTTTTACGTACTATCGGTGTCGTGATTGATATGAAAGAAGCCAATATTAAGTTCCAATTTCCACTAAGGAAGGGTATGGAACACTTCCCTAGAACAAGATGTTGGAAATATGCCCTAGAGGCAATAATAAATTAGTTATTATTATTTTTCCTTGTTCATGATAATCGTTTATTATCCATGCTAGAATTGTATTGATAGGAAACTCAGATACATCTGTGGATACATAGACAACACCATGTCCCTAGTAAGCCTCTAGTTGACTAGCTCGTTGATCAATAGATGGTTATGGTTTCCTGACCATGGACATTGGATGTCATTGATAACGTGATCACATCATTAGAAGAATGATGTGATGGACAAGACCCAATCCTAAGCACAGCACAAGATCGTGTAGTTCGCATGCTAAAGCTTTTCTAATGTCAAGTATCATTTCCTTAGACCATGAGATTGTGCAACTCCCGGATACCGTAGGAATACTTTGGGTGTGCCAAATGTCACAACGTAATTGGGTGGCTATAAAGGTGCACTACGGGTATCTCCGAAAGTGTCTGTTGGGTTGGCACGAATCGAGACTGGGATTTGTCACTCCGTGTGAGGGAGAGGTATCTCTGGGCCCACTCGGTAGGACATCATCATAATGTGCACAATGTGATCAAGGAGTTGATCACAGGATGATGTGTTATGGAACGAGTAAAGAGACTTGCCGGTAACGAGATTGAACAAGGTATCGGGATACCGACGATCGAATCTCGGGCAAGTACAATACCGCTAGACAAAGGGAATTGTATACAGGATTGATCGAATCCTCGACATCGTGGTTCATCCGATGAGATCATCGTGGAACATGTGGGAACCAACATGGGTATCCAGATCCCGCTGTTGGTTATTGACCGGAGGACGTCTCGGTCATGTCTGCATGGTTCCCGAACCCATAGGGTCTACACACTTAAGGTTCGGTGACGCTAGGGTTATAGGGAATAGATATACGTGGTTACCGAATGTTGTTCGGAGTCCTGGATGAGATCCCGGACGTCACGAGGAGTTCCGGAATGGTACGGAGGTAAAGATTAATATATAGGAAGTATGGTTTTGGCCACCGGAAGTGTACCGGGACCACCGGAGGGGTCCGGGGGTCCACCAGGTGGGGCCACCAGCCCCAGAGGCCTACATGGGCCAATAGTGGGAAGGGACCAGCCCCTAAGTGGGCTGGGGCGCCTCCCCACCAAGGCCCATGCGCCTAAGGGGAAGAGGGGGCAAACCCTAAGGGCAGATGGGCCTTAAGGCCCATGCTTGGTGCGCCTCCCTCTTTCCCTCCACTTGGCCGCCACCCTAGATGGGATTGGGGCTGGCCGCCGCCCCTAGGGTGGAACCCTAGGTGGGGGCGCAGCCCCTCCCCTCCCCCTATATATACTTGAGGTTTGGGGCTTCCCAACACATGTGAGTTCCTCTCCTTCTTGGCGCAGCCCTACCCCTCTCCCTCCTTGTCTCTTGCGGCTTGGCGAAGCCCTGCTCGAGTCCCGCGCTCCTCCACCACCACCACGCCGTCGTGCTGCTGCTGGATGGAGTCTTCCCCAACCTCTCATTCTCCCCTTGCTGGATCAAGGCGTAGGAGACTTCACCGGGCTGTACGTGTGTTGAACGCGGAGGTGCCGTCCGTTCGGCACTAGGATCATCGGTGATTTGGATCACGACGAGTACGACTCCATCAACCCCGTTCACTTGAATGCTTCCGCTTAGCGATCTACAAGGGTATGTAGATGCACTCTCCTTCCCTCGTTGCTAGATTACTCCATAGATTGATCTTGGTGATGCGTAGAATTTTTTTGAATTTCTGCTACGTTCCCCAACAGTGGCATCATGAGCTAGGTCTATGCGTAGTTTCTATGCACGAGCAGAACACAAAGTAGTTGTGGGCGTTGATCTTGTTAAATATGCTTACCGTTACTAGTCCAATCTTGATTTGGCGGCATTGTGGGATGAAGCGGCCCGGACCGACCTTACACGTACTCTTACGTGAGACTGGTTCCACCGACTGACATGCACTAGTTGCATAAGGTGGCTAGCGGGTGTCTGTCTCTCCCACTTTAGTCGGATCGGATTCGATGAAAAGGGTCCTTATGAAGCGTAAATAGCAATTGGCATATCACGTTGTGGTTTTTGCGTAGGTAAGAACGTTCTTGCTAGAAACCCATAGCAGCCACGTAAAACATGCAAACAACAATTAGAGGATGTCTAACTTTTTTTGCAGGGTATGCTATGTGATGTGATATGGCCAAGAAGAATGTGATGAATGATACGTGATGTATGAGATTGATCATGTTCTTGTAATAGAAATCACGACTTGCATGTCGATGAGTATGACAACCGGCAGGAGCCATAGGAGTTGTCTTTATTTATTGTATGACCTGCGTGTCATTGAACAACGCCATGTAATTACTTTACTTTATTGCTAACTGGTAGCCATAGTAGTAGAAGTAATAAGTTGGCGAGACAACTTCATGGAGACACAATGATGGAGATCATGATGATGGAGATCATGGTGTCATGCCGGTGACGATGATGATCATGGAGCCCCGGAGATGGAGATCAAAAGGAGCAATATGATATTGGCCATATCATGTCACTATTTGATTGCATGTGATGTTTATCATGTTTTTGCATCTTATTTGCTTAGAACGACGGTAGTAAATAAGATGATCCCTTATTAAAATTTCAAGAAAGTGTTCTCCCTAACTGTGCACCGTTGTGAAAGTTCGTCATTTCGAAGCACCACGTGATGATCGGGTGTGATAGATTCTTACGTTCGAATACAACGGGTGTTGACGAGCCTAGCATGTACAGACATGGCCTCGGAACACATGCGAAACACTTAGGTTAACTTGACGAGCCTAGCATGTACAGACATGGCCTCGGAACACAAGAGACCTAAGGTCGAGCATGAGTCGTATGGTAGATACGATCAACATGAAGATGTTCACCGATTTTGACTAGTCCATCTCATGTGATGATCGGACACGGCCTAGTTGACTCGGATCATGTAATCACTTAGATGACTAGAGGGATGTCTATCTGAGTGGGAGTTCATAAGATGAACTTAATTATCCTGAACATAGTCAAAAGGTCTTCGCAAATTATGTCGTAGCTCGCGCTTCAGTTCTACTGTTTAGATATGTTCCTAGAGAAAATTTAGTTGAAAGTTGATAGTAGCAATTATGCGGACTAGGTCCATAAACTGAGGATTGTCCTCATTGCTTCATAGAAGGCTTATGTCCTTAATGCACCGCTCAGTGTGCTGAACCTCAAACGTCATCTGTGGATGTTGCGAACATCTGACATACACATTTTGATAACTACGTGATAGTTCAGTTAAACGGTTTAGAGTTGAGGCACCGAAGACGTTTTAAAATGTCGCGAAACATATGAGATGTTTCGAGGGCTGAAATTGGGATTTCAGGCTCGTGCCCACGTCAAGAGGTATAAGACCTCCGACGATTTTCTTAGCCTGCAAACTAAGGGAGAAAAGCTCAATTGTTGAGCTTGTGCTCAGATTGTCTGAGTACATCAATCATTTGAATCGAGTGGGAGTTGATCTTCCAGATGAGATAGTGATGTTTCTCCGAAGTCATTACCACCAAGCTGCTAGAGCTTCGTGATAAACTATAATATATCAGGGACATATATGATGATCCTTGAGATATTCGCGATGTTTGACACCACAAAAGTAGAAATCAAGAAGGAGCATCAATTGTTAATGGTTGGTGAAACCACTAGTTTCAAGAAGGGCAAGGGCAAGAAGGGATACTTCATGAAATGGCAAATCAGCTGCTGCTCTAGTGAAGAAACCCAAGGTTGAATCCAAACCCGAGACTAAGTGCTTCTGTAATAAGAGGAACAGCCACTGGAGCAAAATTACCCTAGATACTTGGTAGATGAGAAGGCTGGCAAGGTCGATAGAAGTATATTGGATATACATTGTGTTAATGTGTACTTTACTAGTACTCCTAGTAGCACCATGGTATTAGATACCGGTTTGGTTTCTAAATGTTAGTAAACTCAAAATAATAGGCTGCGAAGTAAACGGAGACTAGCTAAAGGTGAGCTGGCAATATGTGTTGGAAGTTTTTCCAAGCTTGATGTGATCAAGCATCGCACGCTCCCTCTACCATCGAGATTGGTGTTTGCGTTGAGCATAGACATGATTGGATTATGTCTATCGCAATACGGTTATTCATTTAAGGAGAATAATGGTTACTCTGTTTATTTGAATAATACCTTCAATGGTCTTGCACCTAAAATGAATGGTTTATTGATTCTCGATCGTAGTGATACACATGTTCATGCCAAAAGATATAAGATAGTAATGATAGTACCACCTACTTGTGGCACTACCACGTAAGTCATATCGGTATAAAACGCATGAAGAAGCTCCATGTTGATGGATCTTTGGGCTCACTCGTTTTGAAAAGTTTGAGACATGCGAACCATGTCTATTGGTGTATATGCATGAAGAAACTCCATGCAAATGGACCGTTTGGACTCACTTGATTTTGAATCACTTGAGACATGCAAATCATACCACATGGGCAAGATGACTGAAAGCCTCGTTTTCAGTAAAATGGAACTAGAAAGCAACTTGTTGGAAGTAATACATTTTGATGTGTGCAGTCCAATGAGTGCTAAGGCGTGTAGTGGATATCGTTATGTTCTTACTTCACAGATGATTTGAGTAGATGTTGAGTAAATTTACTTGATGAATCACGAGTCTGAATTATTGAAAGGTTCAAGTAATTTCAGGGTGAAGTTGAAAGATCGTCGTGACAAGAGGATAAAATATCTATGATATGATCATAGAGATGAATATCTGAATTACGAGTTTGGCACAGAATTAAGACATTGTGGAAATTGTTTCACAACTAATACAGCCTGGAACACCATAGTGTGATGGTGTGTCCGAACATCATAACTGCACCCTATTGGATATGATGCATACCATGATGTCTCTTATCGAATTACCATGATAGTTTATGGGTTAGGCATTAGAGACAACCACATTCACTTTAAATAGAGCACCATGTAATTCCGATGAGATGACACCGTTTGAACTATGGTTTGGAGAAACTTGAGTTGTCGTTTCTTAAAAGTTTGGGGCTGCGACGCTTATGTGAAAAAGTTTCAGGTTGATAAGCTCGAACCCAAAGCGGATAAAATGCATCTTCATAGGACACCCAAAACAGTTGGGTATACCTCCTAATTCAGACCCGAAAGCAATAGGGATTGTTTCTGGAATTGGGTCCTTTCTCGAGGAAAGGTTTCTCTCGAAAGAATTGAGTGGGAGGATAGTGGAGACTTGATGAGGTTATTGAACCGTCACTTCAACTAGTGTATAGCAGGGCACAAAGAGTTCTTCCTGTGGCACCTACACCAATTGAAGTGGAAGCTTATAATATTGATCATGAGACTTCGGATCAAGTCACTCCCAAACCTCGTAGGACGACAAGGATGCGTACTACTTCAGAGTGGTACGTAATCCTGTCTTGGAAGTCATGTTGCTAAGACAACAATGAACCTACGAGCTATGAGAAGCGATGGTGGGCCCGGATTCCGATAAATGGCTCGAGGCCATAAAATCCGAGAGAGGATCCATGTATGAAAACAAAGTGTAGACTTTGGCAGAACGGCTCGATGGTCGTAAGGCTCTTGAGTACAGATGGATTTTAAAAGGAAGACGGACAATGATAGTAAATGTCACCATTAAGAAAGCTCGACTTGTCGTTAAGATATTTTCCGACAAGTTCAAGGAGTTGACTATGATGAGACTTTCTCACTCGTAGCGATGCTAAGAGTCTATTGGAATTATATTAGCGATTACTGCATTATTTATGAAATCTTGCAGATGGGATGTCAAAATATTGTTTCCTCGACGATTTTCTTGAGGAAAGGTTGTATGTTATACAACCGGAAGGTTTTGTCAATCCTTAAAGATGCTAACAAGTATGCAAAGCTCCAGCAATCCTTCTAAGGATTGGAGTAAGCATCTCGGAGTTGGAATGTATGCTTTGATGAGATGATCAAAGATTTTGGGTGTATACAAAGTTTATGAGAAACTTGTATTTCCAAAGAAGTGAGTGGGAGCACTATAGAATTTCTGATGAATATATGTTGTTGACATATTGTTGATCAGAAATAATGTAGAATTTCTGGTAAGCATATAGGGTTATTTGGAAAGTGTTTTTCAATGGAAAGCCTGGATTAAACTACTTGAACATTGAGCATCAAGATCTATGAGGATAGGTAAAAAACGCTTAATGGTACTTTCAAATGAGCACATACCTTGACATGATCTTGAAGGTGTTCAAGATGGATCAGTCAAAGAAGGAGTTCTTGCCTGAGTTGTAAGGTATGAAGTTAAGACTTAAAGCTCGACCGCGGCAGAAGAAAGAGGAAGGACGAAGGTCATCCCCTATGCTTTTGTCATAGGCTCTATACGGTATGCCATGCTGTGTACCGCACCTGAAGTGTGCCCTTCCATGAGTCAGTCAAGGGGTTCAAGAGTGATCCAAGAATGGATCACAGGACAGCGGTCAAAGTTATCCTTAGTAACTAGTGGACTAAGGAATTTTCTCGATTATGGAGGTGGTAAAAGAGATCGTCGTAAAGGGTTACGCCGATGCAAACTTTGACACCAATCCAGATTATTCTGAATAGTAAACTGGATTCGTAGAGTAGAACAGTTATTTGGAATAGCTCCAAATAGAACGTGGTAGCTGCATCTAGGAGATGACATAGAGATTTGTAAAGCACACACGGATCTGAAAGGTTCAGACCCGTTGACTATAACCTCTCTCACAAGCATAACATGATCAAACCTAGAACTCTTTGGGTGTTAGTCACATGGGGATGTGACCTTGAGTGTTAATCACATATCGATGTGAACTGGATTATTGACTCTAGTGCAAGTGGGAGACTGTTGGAAATATGCCCTAGAGGCAATAATAAATTAGTTATTATTATATTTCCTTGTTCATGATAATCGTTTATTACCCATGCTAGAATTGTATTGATAGGAAACTCAGATACATGTGTGGATACATAGACAACACCATGTCCCTAGTAAGCCTCTACTTGACTAGCTCGTTGATTAATAGATGGTTACGGTTTCCTGACCATGGACATTGGATGTCATTGATAACGTGATCACATCATTAGAAGAATGATGTGATGGACAAGACCCAATCCTAAGCATAGCACAAGATCGTGTAGTTCGCATGCTAAAGCTTTTCTAATGTCAAGTATCATTTCCTTAAACCATGAGATTGTGCAACTCCCGGATACCATAGGAATACTTTGGGTGTGCCAAACGTCACAACGTAACTGGGTGGCTATAAAGGTGCACTACGGGTATCTCTGAAAGTGTCTGTTGGGTTGGCACGAATCGAGACTGGGATTTGTCACTCCGTGTGACGGAGAGGTATCTCTGGGCCCACTCGGTAGGACATCATCATAATGTGCACAATGTGATCAAGGAGTTGATCACGGGATGATGTGTTACGGAACGAGTAAAGAGACTTGCCGGTAACGATATTGAACAAGGTATCGGGATACCGACGATCGAATCTCGGGCAAGTACAATACCGCTAGACCAAGGGAATTGTATACGGGATTGATCGAATCCTCGACATCGTGGTTCATCCGATGAGATCATCGTGGAACATGTGGGAACCAACATGGGTATCCAGATCCCGCTGTTGGTTATTGACCGGAGGACGTCTCGGTCATGTCTGCATGGTTCCCGAACCCGTAGGGTCTACACACTTAAGGTTCGATGATGCTAGGGTTATAGGGAATAGATATACGTGGTTACCGAATGTTGTTCAGAGTCCCGGATGAGAACCCAGACGTCACGAGGGGTTCCGAAATGGTCCGGAGGCAAATATTAATATATAGGAAGTATGGTTTTGGCCACCGAAAGTGTTCCGGGCATCACCGGTAGTGTACCGGGACCACCGGAGGGGTCCAGGGGTCCACCAGGTGGGGCCACCAGCCCCGGAGGCCTACACGGGCCAATAGTGGGAAGGGACCAGCCCCTAAGTGGGCTGGGGCACCTCCCCACCAAGGCCCATGCGCCTAAGGGGAAGAGGGGGCAAACCCTAAGGGCAGATAGGCCTTAAGGACCATGCGTGGTGCGCCTCCCTCTCCCCCTCCACTTGGCCGCCACCCTAGATGGGATTGGGGCTGGCTGCCGCCCCTAGGGTGGAACCCTAGGTGGGGGCGCAGCCCCTCCCCTCCCCCTATATATACTTGAGGTTTGGGGCTGCCCAACACATGTGAGTTCCTCTCCTTCTTGGCGCAGCCCTACCCCTCTCCCTCCTCGTCTCTTGCGGTGCTTGGCGAAGCCCTGCTGGAGTCCCGCGCTCCTCCACCACCACCACGCCGTCGTGCTGCTACTGGATGGAGTCTTCCCCAACCTCTCATTCTCCCCTTGCTGGATCAAGGCGTAGGAGACGTCACCGGGCTGTACGTGTGTTGAACGCGGAGGTGCCGTCCGTTCGGCACTAGGATCATCGGTGATTTGGATCACGACGAGTACGACTCCATCAACCCCGTTCACTTGAACGCTTCCGCTTAGCGATCTACAAGGGTATGTAGATGCACTCTCCTTCCCTCGTTGCTAGATTACTCCATAGATTGATCTTGGTGATGCGTAGAATTTTTTTGAATTTCTGCTACGTTCCCCAACACAAGAATTAGGCCACCATATGAATCAATCATGAGGCAATCTTATGGATCTAGAAACAAGGATGGCAAAACTTAGATCCTTGCTTTATGCCTAGCTAGGGGCGTGAAACAATAGCGCTTGTTGGGAGGCAACCCAATGAATTAAATTTATTTTTTCTTTTTGCTTCCTGTTCTTGAGTATTTGCACAATTATGATAGTGTTATGATTGTGTTTTTTGTGTTTTAATTAGTGTTTGTGCCAAGTAAAGCCTTTAGGATCTTCTTGGGTGATAGTTGACTTGATCTTTCCGAAAAACAAAAAAATTCGCGCTCACGAAAATAATTTTCATTTTTATTAGAAACATGATAAAATACCACTATTTTTGAGGAAGATTAATATACCAATTTCTTAGGTCGTCCTAATATTTCAGATTTTTTTGGAGTTACATAAGTATTTGAAATATCCAGATTGCTACAGACTGTTCTGTTTTTGACAGATTCTATTTCTCTTTGCGTTGTGTGCTTGTTTTGATGATTCTATGGTTTTCTTTGAAGAGTTTTTGCCATAGAAAAGTTTAAATATAGTAGATATAGTGCAAGAATAAAATATGAATGGGTTGCAACAGTACTTATAGTAGTGATTTCTTTTCTTATACTGACGGATCTCATGAATGTTTTGTTCAGTTCTGTGTGATTGAAGTTTTCAAGTTTTTGGTGATGTTACGATGAATGAAGGAATATGGAGTAAGAAGAGCCTAAGCTTGGGGATGCCCATGGCATCCCAAGGTATTATCCAAAGAGAAGCAAGAAACTAAGCTTGGGGATGCCCCAAGTGACATCCCCTCTTTCTTCTAACGACCATCGGTATTTTACTTGAAGCTATATTTTTATTCGTCACATACAATGAGTTTTGCTTGGAGCGTCTTGTATGATATAAGTCTTTGCTTGTTTTACTTTGTGTTTTAAGTCAAGAATCCTTGTTGGACACACTATTTGAGAGAGCCAAAATTATGCCCTGACATGCTAGAATTGCTCTCTATGCTTCACTTAAATCTTTATGAGCTATGGAATTGCTCTAGTGCTGCACTTATATCTTTTTAAGCACGGTGTGATTTAGTATTTTTGAAGAAATGCTCTCTTGCTTCACTTAGATTTATTTGAGAGTTAGTAAAAAATTTAAGAAATTCTCTCTTGCTTCACTTAAATTATTTTGAGAGAAAGAAATATTATGCTCATGATCTTCACTTATATTTGTTTGAGCTTATCAAAAGCAACACATGAAATTAGTCCCAAAGTAATAGATATACAAGAAGGATATAATAAGAACTTTCCTGAAGATCATTGGAAAAAATAAACTTAATTCCTTGTAATAGTTTTGAGATATGATGATGTGATATGTGAGTTATGTTGATGAGTAATTATGCTTTAGTAAGAATATTGGTGTTAAGGTTTGTGATTTCCTATGCAAGCACAAAAGTCAATAGTTATGCAATGAAATTACTTCCTACTTGTGGTGCATTATTCGGTGTTAATTATGCTCAATGCTCACTTATGAGATTATGCGTTTCTTGGTTGGTCGCTTCTCAATCTTTTGCTAGCCTTCATTTTGCACTAAGTATGATCACTACTTGTGCATCCAAAATCCGTTAACCAGTTTTGCCACATGAGTGCAGCATACCTACCTATATACGGTATTCTTTTGCCGTTCTAAGCAAATTTGCATGTGCCATCGCTAATTTTCAAAAAAAAATTCTCTTTTGTGTGCTCGTACCGCTCATGAATCGGTAGGGGGTGGCTAATATATTTCCATGCTAGATATGTTATTCTCATGATGAGTGTTTATTCACTTGTCATTGCACGAGAGTAAGGCAAAGGTATTAGGGATGCCTAGTCCCGAAATGAAAAATAAATTTACTTTATGTTGTCAAATAATAAATTCTTTGGAAAGTGTTGGTATCGAAGGCACCCGTGGATACGTTAGCTATGGAAAGTGAAAGTGTGGTGGAAAAAGGAATAAACTTTAATTTCTGTTTGGGAACCACCTATGATATATCTAGCATGGAAAGTATTGGGAACTTCTCGATCGTTCTCGTTGACAGGAAAAGCATGCCGCCCAAAATGTTTTTATCTCTATGTTTTTCACTTTGAGCTCTGGCACCTCTACAAATCCCTACTTCCCTTCACGAAGGGCCTTTCATTTACTTTATGCAATTTTCATTTTTTTAATTTGAGTCTCCATCTTCTCTTATAAAGCACCAACTAGGGGGCACTATGATCGTCATTAAGCATTGGGTGTAGCTAATATGCGAGTGTGTTTCATGAATGGATCAATGATTGATCATGATGGGCTAGGGATAACTTATTTTAGCGTTCATATTTTGAAAGACATGGTTGCTTGTTGATATGCTTGAGTATTTAAGTCTCATGTCAAAACTAGACTATTGCTTTGAATTATATAAAAGTACAAATGTCCATGCTATAAAGAAAATGAGATGACATATTAGGCGGCATTCCACATCAAAAAATTTGTTTTTATCATTTACCTACTCGAGGACGAGCAGGAATTAAGCTTGGGGATGCTGATACGTCTCCAACGTATCTATAATTTTTGATTATTCCATGTTATATTATCGTTCTTGTATGTTTTATAATCATTTCATAGTCATTTTATATCAATTTTTGGTACTAACCTATTGACACAGTGCCAAGTGCTAGTTTGCTGTTTTTTGCATGTTTTCTATATCATAGGTAATCAAGATCAAACGGAGTCCAAACACACCAAAACTTTTTGTGGATTTTTTTGGACCAGAAAACATCCAATGGGCCGGAGAAGCGCCTGGGGGGTGCTCCGAGGGAAGCATAACCCACAAGGGCGCGCTTGGAGGCCCAAGCGCGCCCTCGTGGGTTGTGCCCACCTCAGGTGCCCCTCGGACATCCACTTTACTTTATAAATACCCCGATATTCCAGAAACCCTAGGGGAGTCGACGAAAATCAATTCCAGCCGCTGCAAGTTCCAGAAACACCAAATCCAATCTAGGCACCATCACGGAGGGGTTCATCATGTCCATTGGTGCCTCTCCAATGATGCGTGAGTAGTCTTTTGTAGACCTTCGGGTCCGCATTTAGTAGCTAGATGGCTTCCCCTCTCTCGTTTGATTCTCAACACAATGGTCTCTTGGAGATCCATATGATGCAATTCTTTTGCGGTGTATTTTTTGGGATCCGATGAACTTTGAGTTTATGATCAGATCTATCCATTTTTATCCATGAAAGTTATTTGAGTATTTTGATCTCTTATATACATGATTGCTTATAGCCTCGTATTTCTTCTCTGACATTTGGGTTTTGTTTGGCCAACTTGATCTATTTATCTTGCAACGCAAAGAGGCGCTTTATGATGGGTTTGATCTTACGGTCCTTGATCCCAGTGACAGAAGGGGAATGACACGTATATATTATTTCCATTAAGGATAACACGTATATATTATTTCCATTAAGGATAACAAGATGGGGTATATGTCTACATAATGGATCTTGTCTACATTATGCATCATTCTTATTGCATTACTCTGTTTCTCCATGAACTTAATACACTAGATGCATGCTGGATAGCGGTCGATGTGTGGAGTAATAGTAGTAGATGCAGGCAAGAGTCGGTCTACTAATCTTGGACATGATGCCTATATAATGATCATTGCCTGGATATCTTCATGATTATTTAAAGTTCTATCAATTGCCCAATACTAACTGTTCACCCACCGTTTGCTATTTTTCTTGAGAGAAGCCACTAGTGAAACCAACGGCCCCGGGGTCTCTTCTTTAATATATTTGCCTTTGCAATCTATTTTCCTTTGCTTTTATTTTCAGATCTATTAAACCAAAACTACAAAAATACCTTGCTACAATTTATTTTATCTCGCGTTCCCGCGCCACCTATCTATCAAATTATTACAACTCTCTCACGTTCGTTTGCCAATTTCTGGCGCTGTTACCCGAAAGGGGTTGAGAACCCCTTTAATACATCGGGTTGTGAGTATTTGTTATTTGTGTGCAGGTGCTATTTGCGTAGTGTTGCTTGATTCTCCTACTGGTTCGATAATCTTGGTCTCATCACTGAGAGAAATACCTACCGTCACTGTGCTGCATCATCCCTTCCTCTTTGGGGAAATACCGCCGTACTCTAGCGGACATCATTGCACGTCAGTGTCGACGTTGGCAGTGGTGAAGAAGGAATCACCCTTTGTAATCCATGACCAATTAGCTACACTACAGAGATATCATCAGGAGTGCGTTACGAGGTATCACCCACGGCACTCGATAGTAACTATACAGAGTTGTGCAACTAAGGGTGTGTCAGTGATGTGAGGGTCTCATCACATCGATCACGTTGATCGAGTCATCTGGTAATACATCGAGCATAACAGGGACAAGGTGAGGGGTCACTGATGGATCACTAACCAACCTATTCTAAGCATATAGGATAACAGGTAAAGTATCAATACCTGGTTACAAAACCAGGCTATGCATCAGAATAGGAGTACGCTCTTGAGATACTCGATCGCGCAGGCATGCTCAACTGCAAGCCCATCGCCACGCAGGTCGACACGCTCGACAAGCTCTCCGGCGACTCTGGGCCACTCTTCCATGACCCGATGCTCTACCGCAGCCTGGCAAGTGCTCTCCAGTACATCATGCTCACGTGGCCGGACCTGTCTTACGCGGTGCAGCAGTGCTGCCTCTTCATGCACGCGCCGCGCGAGGCCCACTTTCAGCTCATCAAGCGCAACTTGCGCTACCTTGGTGGGACTGCACACCTCGGTCTACAGATTCACCGTTCTGCTGCCTCGGAGCTCGTCGCTTACTCGGACGCCAACTGGGCAGGATGCCCAGACACGTGCAAGTCCACGTCTGGCTACTGCGTCTTCCTCGGCCCCAACCTTCTCACTTGGTCCTCCAAGCGGCAGAACACGGTGTCCTGCTCTAGCGCCGAGGCTGAGTATCGTGCCGTCGCCAACGCCGTCGCCGAGTCCGCCTGGCTCCGCCGGCTTCTCGAAGAGCTCCACCAGCCTCCCACTCGTGCCACAGTCGTCTATTGCGACAATGTCAGTGCCATGTACATGTCCAGCAATCCCGTGCAGCATCAGCGAACAAAACACGTGGAGATCGACTTACACTTCATGTGCGAACGTGTGGCACTTGGCGAGGTGCGTGTTCATCACGTCCCCACGAGCTCCCAGTTTACGGACATCTTCACTAAGGGGCTTCCGATGTCCGCCTTCGGCGAGTTTCGTTCCAGCCTCAACATTGGAGAACCCCACGTTTTGGCTGCGGGGGTATTGGAAAACGTAGTCAGCCCGTTGCCATCGTGGCTAACCGCGGGGCCGCTTCCATGGGACGTCTACCAGCGTGTGCACTTCGTGCGCGCCCCCACGATTGCATGCACTGCATGCTCGGCCTGCTGGCCGTTGTAACTAGCTCCACCTCCTCCCATGTATCTCTCTCGTGCAACTGCATATATACCGCTCGAGGGATTGAATACAGAGTGTGGTGATTGCTTCGTTCCTTTTACTAGGAGCGCCGACGACATCGGCCAGAAGCAGGCGGGCGCTGGGCGCTACCGGCACCGACGAGCAGCGGAAGCCGGTGGCTGTGGTGCGACGCAGCGGGCTTGTGCGGTAACAGCAACAGCGTGGGGCGGGAACGGCAGCAGGGGCCGGCATGTGGCGACAGCATCGGCAGGAGGCGGCAGAGGCGGTAGCCAGCAATAGCAGCAGGCGGGGGGAAAGGCACGGCGCGAGCGGGGACACGATGGCTGGGCGCTCTCGCGGGTGCACGGTCAGGCGAGCAGAGGCGGGCACCGGCGGCAGCGACGAACAGGAGGGGGCGACACGGGGGCGTCAGCTACATCGAGCGGCTGCGAGGAGGCGCTCGGGCGCTCACGTGGGTGGGCGCGGGTGGCTGGCGAGGGTGCGGCCACACGCGGGTGCAGGTGGCGCGGGCAGGGAGAGTCTGAGGCGTGGGCTGGCTGGCAGGGGCGCGCGAGATCGATGGCCGGACTATGTCCGGCGGCGGCGGAGTTACGAGAGCGGTAGTGAGCGTGCTCGAGCTCGAATTCGAGCTCAGGAATAGGCGTCGGGAGTGGCGAAGCTCACCGCAAGTGCGTAGGCGCGTTCGGAAGAGCCGGAGTTGGTCGAGGCAGCACGGATCGACGATGAGCATTGGTGGTCGCCGGCGTAGAGGCCGATGGTTCCGGTGGCTTGGCGGTTCCCTGCACGAGTTGCTCCTCGAAGGCGATGTAGACAAGAAGACACAGCTCCTCGCGAGGCATCTACCGGCGGGGAGGACGACGGCCCCGCGAACGGGAGCGGCCATGGCGACGTTGGCGTCGGCCGGGCTCTGGGAAGAAGGGGCGATGCGGGGAAGGGGAACTGGGGGATTAGGGTTGTTCAGCGGAGTCGGAGGAGGTCTTATGCAGCGCGGGGAAACCTCGGATGGCCGCCGCGTGCGGCATCCGCGCCATGGACGACGCACGAGCGTCCATGGCGCCCTGGGTGAATAGGGGGTTCAAGAAGGTGCCGGGGTGGGCTGGCTGTACACTGTGCACTTGTGGACCAAGTGTAGAGTGGGCCTTTTCCCCTGTCTTGTTTTTCCTTTATTGGGTCTTTTCTTTTATGTTTTGTATTTTATTTTTGCAATAAATCATTTTTGAAAATGTGTGTCTGGTCTCAAAAATCAGTATGCAATATACCTCACTCACACAAAAAGTTTGGGAGTGATTTGAATTAGTTTGTAATTTTAATAAATGAGAAAAGGATTTGGATATTGTTTGGGGCACTGTTTTAATCAGGTTAAAGCATCCAATCACTTTTTAAAATGTTAGTTTCTCCATGACAATTACTCCGTGAATATTTTCAGTGACAAAAGAAGTAATATTTGACTTGTATTTCAAATGGAATTTGGATTTGATTTTTATCAAGTGGCAATTTGGCTTAGTTAAATTTGATGACATGGCACCATTACTGTGAGGTCACTGTAGTATGACACTGGGGGTGTTACACAGCCAAAATGGGAAAATATCCGGGAATATTTTCCCAGCTCTAGGCATTTATCGATCAGACAATCCAGAAGGGAAGGTTCCATGTTTGCAGCGTTAGATACATGTGACAGGTATGTGGATGGCATATTCGGATTCGTCATATTTTTCTGAACATTTTTCATATATAAATTATTTCATCTGACTTATAGACTATTTTATATGAATTTCCAAATATTTAAACATTTTCTGTAATTCTAGATTTAAATTTAATTCGAAAAGTAAAATACCTAAACTGCTACGGGTACATAGAGAAGTGTACCCAACAGTGTGCAATGAGGCTGACGTATGGGTCCCGTTGACTGGTCAAAGGGGTTAATTAGAAGGGATGGGCCCATATGTCATGCATAGTAACTAATCTACAGGGTTATTTTGTTTGAACTAAAGAGAGCGGGGCCCAACAGTTAGTGGCAGTGGCTAAGCTTAACAAGTTAATTAACGGCTAACATAAACTGGCCACGCCAGCATCGCCGGAGCTCAACATCGGCGAAAAAGAAACGCGGCGGTGACCGCTCGACAGGCCACGAGAGAACCAACTAAGGGCATCAGGCGAGATAGCATACTCATGCGCTTCTAGTGGAAGCAACAGGAGAACGCGGGAGGGCCGGAGCTCGACGGAGCGAGCGGAGGGCTGCGGCTGGAGTTTGGCAGTGCATGGGCGCGAGGCCGCGGTGTGCTAGCGGGCCAGCTAAGGGGCTCGCTGGCCTCCTGGGAGGGCCAGGAGCGCGATGCGGGGCTTGGCATCACTGGCCATAGGCTGTGGTCAGGGAAGTGACCCGACGTGGTGGCGGTGGAGCTATAGGCACGACGCAATCCCACGTGCGAGCTCGAAATCGAGCTCGAGAAAGAGGGAGAAGGAGCCAGGCCCGGCCCATAGGCCGGGCAAACGGGGCGCCCGCCCTGGGCCCCCGGAAGGCAGGGGCCCCAGCCCAGGTACTAGTTTGTAGGAAGCCCAGAAATACAGAGAGAGTAAAGAGGCCCCAGCGTCGATCGTATTTCAAGGTCGCCCTCGACTCCTTCCTCTTCCCCAAATCCCATACTCGCACAACAGCGCCACCGTTCCCGTCTCCGATTCCAAGGTCGCCGCCAGCCACTAATGGAGACTAAAGGCACAAATCCACTCCCCAATGGGCTCTCCTCCCTTTCTCAACGTTCTGCTCGTTCCTCTATTAAATAGCTTTGCCCATCCGATGACTCCACATCTGCATGCATAGGTCTTCTTCTGCTCTTTAAACTTCAGTGGATCTAAGTGTGAGCGAGTCCTTGTGATCAGGAGATTAGGAGAACTGGAGACTGGAGAAGGGAGGATTATTCAGTTCATGGTGTTGTGTTCTCATTTGTGCTGACTGCAACCTTCGGGTCTGCTGATCTAGCCACTTACGTCGACATCAATCCATATCCAGGTGCTTTTGCTCCCTGTACTAATCATTTTATGCTGCCTGTTCTTGTTTAGTCACATGTCCCCTAAGATATTATTTATCCAGCAGTAATAGAAGGAAGAGAAAAAAGCATATCCCTAAAAGGATCAATTGACAATTTTTTAGAATTAGTAGTTTCTTCTAGAGATTCCCTGGAATTGGTCATAGTAATTGTTGAGGAGCAACCAACTGAGAATACAAATGTTGCTGGCGATGATACAAACGAGGTGGTAATAATTCCAGTGAGCATGAAAACGTAGCTCCTTCACCAAATTCCAAATCATCAAGTGTCAATGAACAACAATCATTCACTGTCGATATTTTTAATCCACGACACTGAGATAATCTCGATGATAAGGCTAGGGATATTTTAGTTGAGAAGGGTCCTGTAATAAATACTGTAGTTCACTTGATTGATAAATACATTGTGCTGTCATGTTTACCGAGAAGACTCTAGATTAAAATCATCAAGCTATGCTATATACTAGATATTTACTTTGCTTTTGGAATTGAAAATATGTTGAGCTTTTGAGTAAACAAGGGCCCCTTCTTGTTGCCTTGCCCCTGGGCCCCATATATCCATGGTCCGGCCCTGGAAGGAGCTTGCTCTTACGGTGAGGATGAGGAGCTACTGGGGGGAAGCCGGGGGTGCAGCAATGGCGGCGAATCGACGCGATGAACAACGGCGACCGAAAGATGAAGAAGATCTCACTCCACTCGCTATAGTGGCGCTGAGCTCACTCGATGGCGCATGGACGACGTAGGGGAGCTATACGGAGATCATAGACAGGATCTCAGAGCGCGGGGCCGACATTGGTCGCAGCGGTGAGTGAAGCCATGGCGGTGATGGTTCGGCTCTACACGAGGAAGGAGAAGCGGAGAGACGGAGGAGGAAGTAGGGGGCCTGGGGTTTCAGGGGAGAGTGAGAGGGGGTAGGGGGCTGCTCTAATCCAGCCCATGGCTCTTGATGGATGCACGTGCGGCGTCGATGGCCATGGCATGCCCACGGCCTTTCCTTGGCGCTGGTGGGAGGTAGGGGAAGGCCGGCATTCATGGACTGGGCTGCACTGTACCATAAAAACGAGGTAAGTGCGCAGTAGTTTTAGTCTTTTCTTTTTTTGTATTTCTCTCCTGTTTTCATTTTATTTATTTTGTTTTTCTTTTAACTTTATTAGAAATTATTTTTACAAAATAGGAAACTTGATCCGATATTTATTTGCAATTTTAGACACTGCCACAAAATTTTGGGGGCCTTTGAAATAGTTTAAAATCATGTTTGAATTTAAATGGTCCATTAAGGTGATGTTGGTCCACTTCATAAGTACTAGGGATTAATTGGTGGTGCAAATAATGTTGGATTCAACATGACAATGATTAGGGGAATTTATATAATATTGTTAACATTTTAGTTTTACTGTTTGAAGAATTAATTTATTTGACTTTATTTTAAATTTGAAATTGGCTTTGATTTTTATCAAGTGGCAATTTGGCTTAGTTAAACTTGATGACATGGCACCATTAGTGTGAGGCCACTGTTGCATCACACTAGGCGTGTTACGACAAGTCCAAGCTCTACCGCTACTCGAAAGAAAACATTTCTCCCACCACCGGGAAGAAGACTTATGAGTTGATCCCATTCTTGGACATTATGCATCGTATCTTTAGGAACATACTATTCCCTCGCATTGGGAATTTGGATCAGGTTCACTCTTACCTCGTGGACATGTGCTGATGCGCCAGAAGGAGAAGAAAACGTAGCAAGTGTTGGACGTTTCTCATGTCATGTGGTATGAACTTCACTCAGGCGTGTTTGAGTGAAAGTGTCCTATTTATGGCTCCTATCTGATGCAGCCCATTGAGGAGACATGGACTTCTACTTTTCCAAAGGATATGTTCGTGACTTGTGATCTGATTTCACATGAGGTTACCCAGCTGAGGCAGAAGGAGAATTGGGGTGTTTCGGTTGCTCCTGGCATGGAGGCTCCTGCTTAAGATTCAACGAGGTCTGACAAGCCAGACTATGACCTTCCCACCGAGGAGCCATCTTGGGCTTCTGATACGTCTCCAACATATCTATAATTTTTTATTGTTCCACGCTATTATATTATCTATCTTGGATGCTTTATATGCATTTATATGCTATTTTATATGATATTTGGAACTAACCTATTAACCTACAGCCCAATGCCAGCTTTTGTTTTTTCCTTGTTTTTGAGTTTCACAGGAAAGGAATATCAAACGGAGTCCAATTGACCTGAAACTTTACGGTGATTGTTTTTGTACCAAAAGAATCCCACGTAGTACCGGAGATGCACCAGAGGAGTCCCGAGGCCTCCACAAGGGTGGAGGGTGCCCCCACCCCCTTAGGGCGCACCCTCCGAACTTGTGGGCCCCTCGTTGACTCCCCTGACTTGTTCTCGATGGAAACACCTCTTATATATCCCCAAACCTCCAGAACATAACCTAAATCGGGAGTTTCGCAACCGCAAGCCTCTGTAGCCACCAAAAACCAATCGGGGCCCTATTCCGGCACCCTGCCGGAGGGGGGAATCATCACCGATGGACATCTTCATCATCCTGGCGCTCTCCTTGACGAGGAGGGAGTAGTTCACCCTCGGTGCTGAGGGTATGTACCAGTAGCTATGTGTTTGATCTCTCTCTCTCTCTCTCTCTCTCGTGTTCTTGATTTGGCATGATCTTGATGTACCGCGAGCTTTGCTATTATAGTTGGATCTTATGATGTTTCTCCCCCTCTACCTTCTTGTAATGGATCGATTTTTCCCTTTGAAGTTATCTTATCGGATTGAGTCTTTAAGGATTTGAGAACACTTGATGTATACCTTGCATGTGCTTATATGTGATGACAATGGGATATTCATGTGATCTACTTGATGTATGTTTTGGTGATCAACTTGCGGGTTCTGTGACCTTGTGAACTTATGCATAGGCGTTGGCACATGTTTTCGTCTTGACTCTCTGGTAGAAAACTTTGGGGCACCTTTTGAAGTTCTTTGTGTTGGCTCTAATAGTTGAATCTGAGACTGTTTGAGAGAGACCATCTTCATCCTACACCTCCCATGGATTGATAAACCATAGGTCATCCACTTGAGGGAAATTTGTTACTATCCTACAAAACTCTGCGCTTGGAGGCCCAACACGAGTCTACAAGAAGAAGGTTGCATAGTAGACATCAAGCTCTTTTCTGGCACTGTTGCCGGGGAGGTTAGTGCTTGAAGGTATATCTTTAGAACTTGCAAAATCTTTAGTTTCTTGTTCTATCACTAGTTTAGTTTATAAAAGAAACTACCAAAAATGGAATTGAGCTTGCCTCATATGCTTCATCTTTTTAATGTCTTTCATGAAAATAAGGATTCCGATAATTGTGCCAAAGTGTTAGAAGAAGAATGCATTAAAATGTTTGGCACTAAATCTTTGGATGATGAGCATGATTTCAATGTTATTAGTTTGAATTCTTTGAATATCCATGGTGCTAATCATATGCAAAGCCATAAGCTTGAGGATGCTATGTTTGATGAAGATGATATTTTTTTCTCCCCCATGTTTTGATGAGAAAATTTATTATGATGATAGCATGCCTCTTATTTATGATGATTATATTGATGAAAGTGGGTTTGGAATAGTGTCAACTTTAGGTATTAATGATCCCACTATTTTGGAGAGTCTTTGACAATATTGATAAAAGTGGATTTGGAGAGGTCATGACCTTATTTAGTGATGAATCCACTATTTCGGAAGAGGTTTCAATTGATTATGAGAACAAAGCTATCTATGATGATTATTGTGATGACATGTATGCTATAAAGAATAATGATATCCATAAAACTTGTCATCGTGATTTTAACTTTCAATTGGATTATGCCTCACATGATAGTTATTTCGTTGAATTTGCTCCCACTACCATGAATGAGAAGAATTTTGCTTATGTGGGGAGTAGTAAAATTTATATGCTTGTGCATCATGAAAATAATGCTTTATGTGATGGTTATATTGTTGAATTCATTCATGATGCTACTGAAAATTATTATGAGAGAGGAATATATGCTTGTAGGAGTTGCAATAATATCAAGTTTCCTCTCTAAATGTTGAAAATCTTGAAGTTTTGCTCGCTTTACCTTCCTATGCAAGTTGATTCTTGTTCCCATAAGTTATTTGCTCACAAAATCCCTATGCATAGGAAATGGGTTAGACTTAAATGGGCTAGTCATATGCTTTATGATGCTCCCGTTATGTTACAATTTTTATCTTTTTATGTGAGCATAAATGAAATCATCATGCCTAGCTAGAAAGGCATTGTCGGGGGAAACGACACCTACGGGATCACGAGGAATCCCTTTTTCTATGGTTGGCGGGCGCGGGGCTGTGGAAAGAGCGGGATTGAGAGATCAACGCAGGCGGATTATCCAGGTTCGGGCCGCAAGCGATGCGTAATACCCTACTCCTACTGGTTTATGTTTATCTGGTGTTCTTGGACTATCTACAAAGCATGCAGGGTCCAAAAAATCTGAATCCTCCCTCAGTATGCCGCGGGGCTCCTTTTATAGTCAAAGGGGCTGCCACAATGGCACACAGGAGGTGGAAAGCTATACAGTAGTCGAGTCTATCTCCTGGCACAGTAGGACAAACGCATTTGGTGCGCTGTCGACGTGCCCTTCTTACTTTATCGGGGATGGCAAGGAACTCATCCTAGATGTCGCCACTTCACCTAGCTTCGACGTGCGTCCGAAGTGACGAGGCGTGTAGCGCCATGCTGGCTGGCTGGCTGCTGAGTTGGTGCGGTGGCAGAGTCTTCACGAAGATCCGCATGCCACCACGCAGGTGCTTACTTAGTTGTCCTAGAGGCCGCACGTCGCCACACAGGTGCTCGCCAAGCTGGTGGGCTGGCAGCTGCATGGGAACGGTGGTGGAGTCTTGGCAGATGTGGGCCTGGCTGCGGCCCCGCAGATGTCTTCGGCAAGGGTCTTGCCGGGGCCCCGGCAAGGGTCTTCCCGTGGCATCGTGGGCGTCCACGGCAAGGGTCTTGCTGGGGGGTTTCATGGGTATCCTCGGCAAGGATCTTGCTGAGGATTGTCGTCTTCTGGTTATCATCTAGTCCTGCATGTTCTTGGTCTTCACAAATATCTGCAGGCCACCATGGAGGTGCCTCCCAAGCCTCGGTTCCAAAGTGGTTGATGGTGTTGGAACTCTTGACCTCAAGGGTGGTGGCTTTGCTGGTGTTGGGCAATTTTCCCCGGCAAGGTTCTTGCCGGGGCTGTGGAGGCCGCCCCGGCAAGGGCCTTGCCGAGGGAGTTCACCTTGCCCCTGCGCTCTTCGTGTTTCTGGCTTGGCGTTGCTCTAGTTGTCTTGTGGCTTTGCTTCCTTCCTTTGCCCCGCTAGGTGTGGCCGCAGGCGCGGCTCCAACTGCCCGCGCACAAGTAAAGGAGTACAAAATAGGACCCCTCCGTTTGTACGCCGACAGGAGCCCCCGGTCCTGGGCCACAGATAAGCGCGACGCTTTGTTGGGCTAGTCCCAAAGCGGTGCACGGGCATGCGGGGCCGAGTTGTACCACAGTAACTCCCTCGCCAGTTGCACTTCCCCATGACCCGCATTGAATGCACGATGTGAGGGTCGTGCGTGACGTGGGGGTCATGCGTGGGGCGGCTATTGCCCTCATGCGTCATATTGTGGTAAATGGTGAAGAGGCGGCCCGCGTCTTCCCCATAAAAGGGAGCAAAACGCAAGGGCACGATTCATTTACTAGGTGGAATCGGGTTGCGGCCTTCAAGGTGCCCGCGCCCCATGGTCACGGGGTGGAATGTGGTCACTTTAGTCGTCCTCTTGATTCTGGTTCGCTTGCCACATGTCCTCCATGCCCCGAGGAGGGTAGGTGGTGGACGCGGAGGGCACGGGCCATAATGTGGAGGCAGGAAACTGGGTCTTCACTGATTGGAGCAGCGGGTCGATACCCATTCCTTGCGCCCCTCGGCGACCGGATTGGTTGAGCACGGCGGCCGAGCCTCGGCCCCGCCCCTTTATAAGAAGTGGAGGGGGACGGCGTCCTTCGATCCTCCAGCGCTCATCTCCTCCGCCTTGACTCCTTTCTTCCCTTTGTCATGGAGATAGGGCGCGCTGGTGCTCCGATGGCGGCGACGAGGACCTCTGCTCGACAGCGTGCCCTTCCTTCCTAAGAGCTCGTGGCGGTGGAGCCGGCCGCGAGAGGAAGAGGGAGGGGGCTAGGCCAAGGCCGCCGTGGCGCTCGGGGAAGAGGAGGACGGGCGGCGCACCGGCTTCGCCTCCGCCAGCGGTCCCTCCTCCAATGGAGGTCCATGTCGGAGACCAGCCCCGCGAGTTCTATGTCAGGCTGCGAGGGCCGGTGCGCGGCCATCTTCGTCTCCCCACTCTGTTTGCTCGGGAGATGGAGCTCGACCTGCCTCAGGCCTTGAGTCTGCATATGAGGGGCTGCGGGAATGGCAGCATGCAGGTCAACGTCGACTTCCCCGCCCCTCAAGTTATGTATCTCCGCCGTGGATGGAAGACCTTCGCTCGTGACCATAGCCTGTCGAAGGGGCTCGTCCTCCAATTCAAATTGATGGAGAACGGCCTGCTCTCCGTCAAGGTCTTCGGGCTCTTGGGAACTCGCTTAAGGTGTTGCGTGGAGAGCTCCTCTAACGGCGAAACCTCCTCCTTGAGCGGGAGTGACAAGGAGGACAGGACAGCGACGACGAGGGTGTCAAGCGAGAGGACGCCGACTCCGACTGACCATGCCGCCCCCTCCCTCGGCTTCGCACCTTGCCGAGGGTCTTCCTCGTCAAGCTCTCCATTGGCGTGTTCCCCACCGCTTCCTTTTTGCCTTCACCTACCGCACCTGGGAGGAAAGGGGCAAGAACGGAGATCAAGAGGAACCTATCTTTCCTTTTTAATTGTAGGCACTTGCGAAATTTTAATTTCTATATATTGTAATCTCTCGAGCCCATGCTTGTATCCTGTAACCTTTGTACTCGCATCAGCATATTAATGAAAAAGTCTAGCCCTACCGGTAACTCATGCACATGTATGTTCGTGCGAAGGCGAAATGCCTCCTTAGTGTAAATAAACGAGTCCTTTCAGCAAGCCACCTTGCCGGCGCCCCTTGCGCCTGCCGGAGAATCACATCTGCCAGGTTACAGACAAAGGGCCCAGCCCCCGTCCACCTCTTTTTGAAAAGGGTCACCACGACCACTCTGACCGAAGCAGTGTTGGAGTCGGAAATGGGATCCCCCGAGTCCTTAAAGAAGAGTGGTGAGGTTTTCTAATGCACAAGTCACAGGTTACGAATATGATTGGGCAAGAGGTAAACTTTATCTGTTTGGTTTTCCGGGGATCGCTGTGCTAGGCGGTCTTCTCAACTTCTTGCTGGAGCTGGGTCCTTGGCGGGATCGCGCATCCTTGCCGTGGCTGGAAAGAAGAGAGGGCAAAAGCACGGAACCTCGCTGGTTCACTAACATTTACTGGAATCAAAAAGAAGTACAGTACCCTGGACAAGCATGCATATACGTATATATATAAAGATGGAAATCAACAGGAAACTATACATACTAAGGGATTCCTTTTCCCTGACTCCGCACAGGGTCTGCGCCTGGCTCCGTACATAGGGTTACATGCCTTGGAGGCAAGGCTAGTACGAAACGGAGGTTGTCGGGGCTCCCGGAAACCGCGCCTTAGGGGTAAAACTTGTGAAGATGTTCAATATTCCAGGAGTTGCTCACTGGAATGCCATCTTCGGTCTCCAGGCGGACCGCGCCAGGCCTGGTGACTTGTATTACCCGATAAGGGCCTTCCCACTTCGTTGTCAACTTGTTTGGGTTCTTGGGGGATTGGATCCGCCGAAGAACAAGGTCGCCTTCCTCAAGGCTTCGGCCGTGAACCTTGCGGCTATGATAGTGGCACAAGGCTTGCTGATAGCTGGCGGCCAACACAGCAGCCCGAAGATGATCTTCCTCAAGGAGTGTCGCATCATCTTGGCGCAACTGCTCTTGCTCAAGCTCATCATAAGCGAGCACTCGAGGTGACCCGTATATGAGTTCAGTGGGGAGAAATGCTTCTGTCCCGTATACGAGGGCAAAGTGTGTCTGGCCAGTGGCTCGATTTGGTGTCGTCCTGATTGACGAAAGAACCGTTGGCAACTCATCAATCCAGCGCCTTCCGCACTTGTGCAGCTTGTCAAGAAGTTCTGGTCTTGAGGCCCCGCAACACTTCCGCATTTGCCCTCTCAGCCTGGCCGTTACTTTTGGGATGGGCAACAGAAGCAAAACATACCTTGTTGTCGAGGTCTTGAATGTACTGCATGAAGGTGCGGCTCGTGAGCTGTGTGCTGTTGTCGGTGATGACTCTGTTCGGCACACCGAAACGGCAGACTAGTCCCTTGAAGAACTTGAAGGCTGACTGTGTTGTTACCTTTCTCACTGGCTCCACTTCTGGCCACTTTGTGAACTTGTCGATCATGACGTACAAGTACTCAAAGCCCCTGATAGCACGGGGAAAGGGGCCTAGTATGTCGATCCCCCAGACCGAAAATGGCTAGGAACGAGGGATTGTCTGAAGATCTTGGGCGGGTTGATGAAGCTTCTTTGAATGGAACTGGCACGCTTCACACTTGGTTACTAGTGCATTTGCATCCTCGAGGGCGGTGGGCCAGAAGAAACCTTGCCGGAACGCTTTGCCGGCAAGAGCCCTTGACCCCATGTGGTAACCACACATGCCTCCATGTATCTCCGCCAACAGCCTCAGTCCATCCTCATGAGGAATGCACTTCAATTTCACACCGTTCGGTCTTCTTCTATAGAGGGCATCTTCCACAAACTGGTAGATGTTAGACCGACGGGCTACTTTCTCTACTTCTTCCTGCTCCTCGGGGAGCTCTCCTATTTGGAGGAAACAGATGGTGGGTTGCGCCCATGCTGGAGCTTGGGGCTCGACCGCAAGGACTAAAGGCTCATCTTCGGCCCTAAGGGCAGCTGCTTCTATGGCCAGGGCGTAACGCCCTGCCGAGGGTTGCTGCTCTCCGGCAAGCTTGGGACTCCCGGCAACGTCGTTGCCGGCGGCTCCTGGGAGCTCAGTAGGAAAGTACTTGCCAGGGTCTGCCTTCCTTTGTTTGTTCTGTCCTGCTGATGGTTCAATGGATGGGTGAGTTAACTAAAGCACAAAGGTACCTGGTTCCACAGGCAACTTGAGGGCAGCACGCTTTGACAGGTCGTCAGCAATGCCGTTCTCCACTTGGGGAACATCCTCTGCTTGCAATCCGTCAAAGCGCTCTTCCAACTTCCTCACTTCATCCACATAGGCCTCCATCAACGGGCTCTGGTAGTCCTTGTTTACTTGCTTGACGACGAGTTGCGAATCACCTCTGACGATGAGCTTTCTGATTCCAAGGTCTGCTGCAATCCTGAGACCGTCCAACAACCCCTCGTACTCCGCCATGTTTTTCGTTGATTTTTCCCGGGGAAAGTGCATCTGGATTATGTACCTGAGGTGCTCTCCAGTGGGCGGGACAAGTAACATGCCGGCAACAGCACCTTGGAGTGAGAAAGCTCCATCAAAGTACATAATCCACTCACTGCCCGTCTCCTTGCCGGGGAGGGTGGTCTCTTGAATCTCCTCGTCGGGCGTTGCAGTCCATTCTGCTATGAACTCCGCTAGGGCTCGGCTCTTGATTGTTGTAGTACTTTTAAACTTGAGGCCAAAGCTCGATAGCTCCAACACCCACTCCACAATCCTCCCAGTTGCATTTGGGTTGTGCAAGATTCATTGCAATGGGAGGCGCGTGACGACGGTGATCTCATGTGCTTGGAAATAGTGGCGCAGCTTTCTCGGGGCCATGAGGAGGCTGAAAAGTAGCTTCTGCATACCAGAATATCTTGACCTAGCCCCCTGCAAGAGGGAACTGACAAAATAGACTGGGTGCTGCACCATCTTCTTCTTCTGTCCTACTTTGCTCATCTGCTCAGACTCCGCCTTGCTGGGATCGGGTCTCGCCGGGGGTTCTGTCTTGCCGGCGTCAGACTCTGCCAAGAAGGGCCCCGGCCCGCCACCCGATGGCTCCGCTAGTACTGCTGCCTCTTCCTCAAGTTCCCTCTGCGCCACCAGCGCGGCATTGACTACTTGATTCGTTGCTGCCAAGTATAGCAGCAATGGCTCTTGTGGTTTGGGCATGACTAGTATCGGCGTGGAGGAGAGATACCTCTTCAAATCTTGTAGTGCAGCCTCTGCCTCCGGAGTCCACTTTACTAGACCCGCCTTTTTCAAAACTTTGAAAAAGGGGAGGGCGCGCTCACCAGATTTGGAGATGAATCTACTCAAGGCGGCAACGCAGCCGGTGAGCCTACAGACGTCTTTGACCCGCTTCGGTGCTTCAATCTGCTCGATCACCTTGATCTTGTCGGGATTTGCTTCAATTCCGCGCTGAGACACAAAGAACCCAAGAAATTTGCCGGATGGGACACCGAACACACACTTCTCTAGGTTGAGCTTGAGGTTGATCTTACGCAGATTTGCAAATGTTTCTTCTAGGTCTTGTATGAGCGTGGCCCTATCCTTGGTTTTGACCACTATATCATCCACATAGGCTTCCATATTTCTATGTAGCTGGGGCTCAAAACCAATTTGGACCGCTCGGGCAAACGTTGAACCGGCACTTTTCAACCCGAAAGGCATCCGTACAAAACAGTATGTACCACATGGGGTTATGAACACGGTCTTCTCTTCGTCTTTTTTCATCATGAAGATCTGGTGGTATCCTGAGTAGGCGTCGAGGATGGACAGCAGGTCACACCTGGTAGTGGAGTCTACAATCTAGTCGATGCATGGCAGAGGGAAAGGATCCTTTGGAGAAGCTTTATTGATGTCTGTGTAGTCAATACACAGCCTCCACTTCCCATTTGCCTTACGCACCACCACCGAATTGGCCAACCACGTGGGGTGGAGTACTCCTCTAACTAGGCCCGCCGCCTCCAACTTCCTGATCTCTTCTATGATGAACTCTTGTCGCTACAAAGCTTGCTTCTTGACCTTTTGCTTGACGGGCCGCTCATGAGGACAAACAACAAGATGGTGCTCAATCATCCCCCTGGGAACGCCAGGAATGTCGGATGCTTGCCATGCAAACACATCGACATTCGCCCACAGGAAGGCGATGAGCGCGCTTTCCTATTTGCTGTTGAGGGTGGAGCTTATGGTGAAATCCCCGCCCGTGCCGTCCTCCTTGACAGACACCTTCTTGGTTTCTGGTGGTGCGGCCTTGGACTTCTTGCTCTTGCCGGTGGAGCTCTCTGGCACGTTCTCAACAGGAGTGCAGCACTCCGAAGAGGTGCGCTTGCCGGAGTGGGTGCAAGGGGTCTCGCCGGAAGAGATCTTGCCGGAAGGGGTCTTGCCGGCCTTCTTCCTCCCCGGAGCTTCAACAGCAGGGGCGAGTGTCTTCACGGCAGCTGCTGCAACTGCCTCTCGGTAAAGTTGATCGACGCAAATGAGCGCATCTTTCTTGTCGGAGGGGACGGTGATGATGGCCAGCGGCCCCGGCATCTTTAACGTGTTGTAGGCATAGTGGGACGCCGCCATGAACTTGGCCAGCGCTGGGCGCCCAAGGATCCCATTGTATGGCAAGGGGATCTTGGTGACATCGAAGACAATATTCTCCATCCTATAGTTCAGCTCGCCTCCAAATGTAACGGGCAGTGTGATTTTACCTTTACACTGGCTCCTTCCCGGGTTGACCCCTTGAAACGTGCCCGTCTCTTCGAGGTCTCCATCAGGAATTTGCAGCTTCTTGATCACAGCGGGCGAGATCAGATTCAGACCGGCCCCACCGTCAACCAGCACTTTCGTCACCTTAAGGTTGTGTATTGTTGGCAAGACCAACAATGGAAAACACCTGACCGTAGTTGTGCGATCAGGGTGATCCTCGGTGTAAAAAACGATGGGCATGTGGGACCGCTTCAGGGGCTTTTGCGAATCGAACGACGGCTCTGCCACAGCGACCTCACGCGCCCACTACTTCAGCTGGCGGTGTGAGGTGTGCAACGAGGCGCCACCATCGACGCACATGGCCTCTGTAGCCTTCTGGAACTCGTGCTTGCCGGACTCATCATCCTCGTCGTGATCATCATCTTCCTCTTCTTATCGCGGCCCCGAGCGGGCCACTCTTGTTGGTTATCTTTGTCGCGGTGCCCCCTTGGCCGCCACGCTTCTTGCCGGATCCCTCAGCACCATCCTGACCCTTCTCCTTGTCTCGCCTTTCATATTTAGCCTTCTGCTTTTCAGCAAGCAGCTCAACTTGTCGGCAGTTCTGGAGGTCATGGCCCTTGGTGTGGTGGATCTTGTAGTACTGCTTGTCGGAGCCTCCTGGCTTGCCGGCGGCCGCCAGGGCCAAGCTGGCGGCACACCCGGCAAACTCCTTGCCGGGGTCGTCAGCCTTGGCCTTTTCGGTGGTGCCGAGCTCACTAGATCCATCAACGGAAAGCACAGTCTTGCCCTTGCGCTTCCTGTTGTGGCGCCGACCCTTCTTTGTCGGTGCGGTGGTGTCTTCGTCTTTGGAGTCGGTTTCCGCACCGGCATCCTCGCCGAGGTACTTCCTCCCCTCTTCAGCTCGAGCAGATCTATCGGCCAGAACATAAAGTTCGGCCACATCCTTGACCTTGTTCATCGCCAACTCTTCACGCATCTTGCGATTGCGCACATTATGATGGAATGCACTGATAACTGCGGTGGGATGAACATTTGGGATGTTGTACTGCACCTGGCTGAACCTCTGTATGTACTTGCGCAGGTTTTCTCCTTCTTTTCTGGGGGATGATGTGCAAATCGCTTGCCTGGCCATGAGGTTGGTGGCCTCCAGTGAAGGCGCCAACAAACTCATGACACAAATCCGACCAAGAAGAAATGGCATCCACTGGCAAGTGCATCAACCATGACATGACGTTGGGTTTGAGTGCCAATGGGAAGTAATTGGCAAGCACCTTGTCGTCAGGAGCTCCAGTAGCTTGCATCGCGATGGTGTAGATGCTGAGGAACTCCGACAGGTGGGTCTTGCCGTTGTACTTCTCGGCAACATCGAGCTTGAACATGCGGTGGGAGGGCCACTGGAACTGCCGCAATTCTCGGGTAAAGGCTGGACAACCAACCTCGTAAGGCAGGTCGCCGGGGCCTCCCGGCGCCGGGTGGTCCATAGTAGGCCCCGCACGCCAATCTGACTGATGGCGAGTCTCCCGTCGTTGTTCGATGGTAGTTCGAGCATCTTCCCGGACCCGTTCCCGAAGGACTTGAAGTTGGTCGCGGTGGGTTCGCAGGTCGGACGACGTTGTGGAAACGTTGTCACCGACGTCGGGTCGACGGGCCGGTGGATGTTGTCGCGGCCGCGGGGGGGGACCACTATGGTTGCAGAGTCTCTGGTCGCCCCACCACCATCATGCACCGGCTCGTCAGGACGCCGGTGCGAGGGTCCCGCCGAGAGCAGCTCATCTTTATTGGCAAAGCTAACAAAGCTTTGGATGGTGGCTCTCCACTCGTCGAGCTTCTCCGCAGTAGGGGGGGAGTCGAGGAGCAGCTGCATGCGCGCCAGCACTTCTGCTGGTGTAGGCGGTGGCGAGATCTGAGTAGACCATGATGCGCTCCGACTTCTAACCGGGTTAGAAGGGGCTCTGTCACGGTCTTGCGGTCGCACGCCGCCTGCATCGGCGTCTAAGCGCGCACGCCGGCCTGGTTCATCCTGCGAGTGGCGCATAGGGCTCTTTCCACGGCGGTGCCCGGGGGCTCCGGCATCACGGTGTTGCTCATCGCGCGCGGCCCGAGAAGGGCGTGATGCGGGCACCACCTGGGGTGCCATAGAGGCTGCTGCGCCGCCCGTGGGTAGCACGGCCCCGCCCCCGGACCTAGCGGCGCGTGGCTCATCATCTCGGATTCTGGCAACGCCGCTCGACTGGCTCCGATCGCCAGAATTTCATGGATGCTCGTGGGCCACGTCTCCGGCCCCATCCGTGGGCACCCGACCGCCTGCTAGAGTTGGCGCGGACGGGCCGGCCCCGGACGAGCTGATCGTTGTGATCCCCTTTCTCTTGGGGGCCATGGTGATGATGAAGTCGGTGTGCTAACCTTCAAACCGGATTTTCACAGCTTGCGCCCCTTACCTGGCACGCCAAAGATGTCGGGGGAAACGATACCTACGGGATCACGAGGAATCCCTTTTGCTACGGTTGGCGGGCGTGGGGCTGTGGAAAGAGCGGGATTGAGAAATCAACGAAGGCGGATTATCCAGGTTCGGGACGCAAGCGATGCGTAATACCCTACTCCTGCTAGTTTATGTTTATCTGGTGTTCTTGGACTAGCTACAAAGCGTGCAGGGTCCAAAAAATTTGTATCCTCCCTCAGTACGCCGTGGGACTCCTTTTATAGTCAAAGGGGCTGCCACAGTGGTACACAGGAGGTGGAAAGCTATACAATAGTCGAGTCTATCTCCTTGCACCATAGGACAAATGCATTTAATGCGCTGCCGACGTGCCCTTCTTGCTTTATCAGGGACAGCAAGGAAGCTCGTCCCAGCTGTCGCCGCCTCGCCTGGCTTCGACGCGCGTCCGAACTGACGAGGCATGTAGCCCCACGCTGGCTGGCTGCTGAGTTGGTGCGGTGGCAGGGTCTTCATGAAGATCTGCATGCCACCACACAGGTGCTTGCTGAGTTGGCGTAGAGGCCGCACGTGGCCACGTAGGTGCTCGCCTAGCTGGTGGGCTGGCAGCTGCATGGGAACGGTGATGGAGTCTTGGCAGATGTGGGCCTGGCTGCGGACCCACGGATGTCTTCGGCAAGGGTCTTTCTGTGGCATCGTGGGCATCCCCGGCAAGGGTCTTGCCGGGGGGGGGGGGTCTCGTGGGTATCCTCGGCAAGGATCTTGCCGAGGATCGTCGTCTTCTGGTTATCATCTAGTCCTGCATGTTCTTGGTCTTCACAAAGATCTGTAGGCCACCATGGAGGCGCCTCCCGAGCCTTGGTTCCAAAGTGGTTGATGGAGTTGGAACTCTTGGGCTCAAGGGTGGCGGCTCTGCTGGTGTTGGGCAAGTTGCCCCGACAAGGTTCTTGCTGGGGTTGTGGAGGCCGCCCCGGCAAAGGGCCTTGCTGGGGGAGTTCACCTTGCCCCTCTGCTCTTTGTTTTTTTGGATTGGTGTTGCTCCGTTTGTCTTGTGGCTTTTCTTCCTTCCTCTGCCCCGCTAGGTGTGGCCGCAGGCGCGGCTCCAACTGCCCGCGCACAAGTAAAGGGGTACAAAATAGGACCCCTCGGTTTGTGCAACGACAGACATTAAAGAAAAGAGCTTGTTGGGAGACAAGCCAACATTTATACCTACTGTTTTTGTGTGTTCACATGATTATGCTACCGTACTAATCATGTTTTATAGCTTTTGCTTCAATAAAGTGCCAAGTAAGACCTTTGGGAGGATCAATGGTGATAGTTGATTTGATCTTGCTAAAAAACAGAAACTTTTGCGCTCAAGAAAACAATTACCATTTTTAACAGAAGCACGATAAAATACTAATTAATTCTTCACAAGATTAATAAAAAAATTCTTAGGTTTTCCTAATTTTTTAGAATTTTTGGAGTTATAGAAGTATTTGAGAGTTACAAATTACTACAAACTGTTCTGTTTTTGACAGATTCTATTTTCGATGCATAGTTTGCTTGTTTTATAGTTTCTATGGCTTATATTGCTTAATATAAATTGTATAAATGATAGGATAAAGTAGGAATCATGTGAGAAAAATTATGAATCTTGTCTTGACAGTACCTAAGTGCTGATTTGCTTTATTATACTAATGGAGCTACGAGTTTCTGTTAAGTTTTGTGTTATGAAGTTTTCAAGTTTTGGGTGAAGTTTCGATGGACTAGGGAATAAGGAGTGGAAATAGCCTAAGCTTGGGGATGCCCATGGCACACCAAGGTAATATTCAAGGACAACCAAGAGCCTAAGCTTGGGGATGCCCTGGATGGCATCCCCTCTTTCGTCTTCGTTCATCGGTAACCTTACTTGGAGCTATATTTTATTCACGACATGATATGTGTTTTGCTTGGAGCATCATTTTATGTTATTAGGATTTTCTTGCTGTTATTTAGAGTAATTTTTTTCATCTTCTATTTCAATAAAAAGGTCAGGTATAGCCTTTACCATACTTATTCTACAAGTCTATATGTTGCTGTTTTAAAAACAGAAAGTTTGCTGTTGTGTTTTGAATATTTGCGAATAGTGAGGACATGATAAAATCTTGAAATTTTTACACAATCAGTAACAACAAATTATCTACAGTGTGGTAATTTTTCAGAATTTTTGGAGTTAGGGAAGTATGATTCCTCTTGTATTCTTTACAGACTATCCTGTTTAGACAGATTGTTGTTATCATTGCATTGTTTGCATATGTTTGCGTGTTTAATGATTCTATTTGTGGATAGGACTATTAAATATGAAGAGGCATTTAGTATGCAATGTCAAATTATAATTTTAGTGATTTTCTATAGCAGAGAATGATAAGGTTTTGCATGGATTTATACTAACCTATCTCACGAGTTCTTGTTGAGTTTTGTGTGGATGAAGTTTTTGAGAATTAGGAAAACCGTGATATGAGAGGAACTAAGGAGACACACAAGCTGAAGCTTGGGAATGCCCAAGGCATCCCTAGTTAATATTCCAAGAAGTCTCAAGCATCTAAGCTTGGGGATGCCCCGGTTGGCATCCCACCTTTCTTCTTCGACAACTAACGTGTAGTTTTGCTTGAGCCTAAGTTTTTGCTTCTTCACATGATATGTGCTATCCTTGCAATGTCATTTTATTTTGTTTTGCTTGTTGTTTGAATAAAATATTAAGATCTGAAATACTTAAATGTTAGAGAGTCTTCACATAGTCACATAATTATTCGACTACTCATTGATCTTCATGGCAATTGATTTGAATTACATATTTACATAGTCTTCACATACTTAAATAAGATCTTTTGGAGTAGTTTGTCATTTGCTCTAGTGCCTCACTTATATGTTTTTAGAGCACGACGGTAGTTTTATTTTGAAGAAATTGATGAACTCTCATTCTTCACTTATATTATTTTGAGAGTCTTAAACAACATGGCAATTTTCTTTGGTTATAAATCTAGTCCTAATATGATAGGCATCCAGGAGGGATATAATAAAAACTTTCATATAAAGTGCATTGAATACTATGAGAAGTTTGATTCCTTATGATTGTTTTGAGATATGAAGATGGTGATATTATAGTCATGCTAGTGAGTAGTTGTGAATTTGAGAAATACTTGTGTTAAGGTTTGTGAGTCCCGTAGCATGGACGTATGGTGAACCTTTATGTAATAAAGTTGGAGCTTGAGATACTTTTTGATTGTCTTCCTTATGAGTGGCGGTCGGGGATGAGCGATGGTCTTTTCCTACCAATCTATCCCCCTAGGAGCATGTGTGTAGTACTTTGTTTCGATTACTAATAGATTTTTGCAATAAGTATGTGAGTTCTTTATGACTAATATTGAGTCCATGGATTATACGCACTCTCACCCTTCCACCATTGCTAGCCTCTCTTGTACCGCGCAACTTCCGACAATACCTTAAACCCACCATATACCTTCCTCAAAACAGCCACCATACCTACCTATTATGGCATTTCCATAGCCATTCCGAGATATATTGCCATGCAACTTTTCGCCATTCTGTTTACTATGACACACACCATCATTGTCATATTGCTTTGCATGATCATGTAGTTGACATCGTATTTGTGGCAAAGCCACCGTTCATAATTCTTTCATACATGTCACTCTTGATTCATTGCACATCCCGGTACATCGCCGGAGGCATTCATATAGAGTCATATTTTGTTCTAAGTATCGAGTTGTAATGCTTGAGTTGTAAGTAAATAATAGTGTGATGATCTTCATTATTAGAGCATTGTCCCATGTGAGGAAAAAAAAGAGGAAAGGCCAAAAAAAGAGAAGGCCCAAAAAAACAAAAAAATAGGAGAAAAAGAGAGAAGGGGCAGTGCTACTATCCTTTTACCACACTTGTGCTTCAAAGTAGCACCATGATCTTCGTGATAGAGAGTCTCCTATATTGTCACTTTCATATACTAGCGGGAATTTTTTATTATAGAACTTGGCTTGTATATTCCAACGATGGGCTTCCTCAAATTGCCCTAGGTCTTCATGAGCAAGCAAGTTGGATGCACACCCGGTTAGTTTCCTTTTTGAGTTTTCATAAACTTATAGCTCTAGTGCATCCGTTGCATGGCAATCCCTACTCACTCACATTGATATCTATTGATGGGCATCTCCATAGCCCATTGATATGCCTAGTTGATGTGAGACTATCTCCTTCTTTTTGTCTTCTCCACAACCACCTTCTATTCCACACATAGTGCTAGGTCCATGGCTCATGCTCATCTATTGTGTGAAAGTTGAAAATGTTTGAGAACATCAAAAGTATGAAACAATTACTTGGCTTGTCATCGGGGTTGTGCATGATTTGAGTATTTTGTGTGATGAAGATGGAGCATAGCTAGACTATACGATTTTGTAGGGATAAGCTTTCTTCGACCATGTTATTTTGAGAAGACATAATTGCCTTGTTAGTATGCTTGAAGTATTATTGTTTTATGTCAATATTAAACTTTTCCTTTGAATCTTATGGATCTGAATATTCCTGCCACAATAAATAAAATTACATGGATAAATATGTTAGGTAGCATTCCACATCAAAAAACTGTTTTTATCATTTACCTACTTGAGGACGAGCAGGAATTAAGCTTGGAGATGCTTGATACGTCTCCAACGTATCTATAATTTTTGATTGTTCCATGCTATTATATTATCTATCTTGGATGTTTTATATGCATTTATATGCTATTTTATATGATTTTTGGGACTAACCTATTAACCTAGAGCACAGTGCTAGTTTCTGTTTTTTCCTTGTTTTTGAGTTTTGTAGGAAGGGGATATCAAACGGAGTCCAATTGACCTGAAACTTTACGATGATTGTTTTTGGACCAAAAGAAGCCCACGGAGTATCGGTGATGCGCCAGAGGAGTAGCGAGGCCTCCACAAGGGTGGAGGGCGCCCCCACCCCCTTAGGGCGTGCCCTCCGACCTTGTGGGCCCCTCGTGGACTCCACTGACCTTTTCTCGATGCCAACACCTCTTATATATCCCAAAACCCGCAGAACAGAACCTAGATCGGGAGTTCCGCCGCCGCAAGACTATGTAGCCACCAAAAACCAATCGAGACCCTGTTCTGGTACCCTGCCGGAGGGGGAAATCATCACCTGTGGCCTTCTTCATCATCCCGGCGCTCTCCATGACGAGGAGGGAGTAGTTCACCCTTGGGGCTGAGGGTATGTACCAGTAGCTATGTGTTTGATCTCTCTCTCTCTCTATACATATATATCTCGTGTTCTTGATTTGGCACGATCTTGATGTACCGCGGGCTTTGCTATTATAGTTGGATCTTATGATGTTTCTCCCCCTCTACCTTCTTGTAATGGATTGAGTTTTCCCTTTGAAATTATCTTATCAGATTGAGTCTTTAAGGATTTGAGAACACTTGATGTATGTCTTGCATGCGCTTATCTGTGGTGGCAATGGGATATTCACGTGATCTACTTGATTTATGTTTTGGTGATCAACTTGCGGGTTCTGTGACCTTGTGAACTTATGCATAGGGGTCGGCACACGTTTTCATCTTGACACTCCGGTAGCAACTTTGGGGCACTTTTTGAAGTTCATTGTGTTGGTTCGAATAGATGAATCTGAGATTGTGTAATGCATATCGTATAATCAAACCCGCGGATATTGGAACGTGGGATTGGAACCAATTGAGATTGGAATTTCATCAAAAGTTTTATCCTATGCATATGGTTCATCATGATAGGAATTATATATATAATTTTTGGCCTCACGAAGGAGAAAGTATCGCTCCAGATTTGGGGAGGCTTAAGTACATTATGTACACATGCCTCAATCATGAGCTCTCAAGAGAAATTATCTTACAAAAAATGTATGCTCGGCTTTCTCATAATGATCAAACCATGCTCGATTCTTCTTCAACTGGTTCCTTTACGAAGAAAACTATTGAATCTAGATGGGATCTTCTGGAAAGAATTAAACACAAATCTAAAGATTGGGAACTCGACAAAGGTAATGAATTAGGTATAATACTTGAGGTTGATTGTGTTAAATCTTTAATGGATATCGATGTTTTTCATAAGTTTAGCACTAAATATGGAATTGACTCTGGGATAGTAGCTTCCTTTTGTGAAACATTTGCTACTCCTGTTGATCTCCCTAAGGAGAGGTGGTTTAAATATTATCCCCCTATGAAAGAAAAGATTGAGGAACCTGGTAGGAACGAAGTATGTCTACCAGAGGGGGTGAATGGGAGTTTTAAATTTTCTTCAGAAATCTCAAAACTCTCGGAACCCAGCAGCGGAGCGAATGAAAAACAAAGTACAACGAGCTAAAACAAACTACCGAATGGAAACTAAAACATGCATCTATACAAATCACATGATTGAGATAGTTCGAATGTAAATAGGAGTAGCAGAGGTGACCAATGATGCTCGATGGAGACAAGGTATTTGGCAGACCAGCTTGTCCTTCTACACAAGGACTACGTCTGGTTGGAGGGGTTGTGACTTAACACAAAAGATAAACTCTCTTCACCCTATTCTCTTCAACAATTGGTTCGTCAACCAATTCCGATCACTCATGGTAGATAATTTAGGTGATCTCCGAACCTTTACAGACTTCTTATTCGAGAACCACAAGGTCTCTGAAGAAATTGACACCTAACCGTCTAGAGAGTTTACAGCTCTCAAGAGTAATAAGTGAAGTGTACTGGACTTAGATACGAGTGATGTGAACCACTATCTTATTTTTCAGCTCTAGAGGTTTTCTCTCGGCGGATTTTAAACTTAAATCGCTCAGAGAGGAGGTTGCTCAACAATCTTCTCAGAATGAAATGGAGCAGCCACCGGACAATGCTGGCACGGGGTGCCTATTTATAACCGCAGCCTTACCTAGTGGGAAATGACCATTTTGGACACGCGGTCCATCCAATGGCCAACCGACACATTCTCAGCGGTCGAATTTCAAAGAGCAACAGTAACATTACTTGAGGAACAAGTAATGCTAATTCCTCGGTCCAAGACAAATCTCTCACAGCGAAGAAGATCACTGTCTCTTGTTGGCAAGTATTTTCTCAGAGCACAAAGAGATTTCTCTCGCAACTTTCACAGGATTTGGGTTTAGCATCAGAGAATGAACGCTTCGAATGCTACACCCCTCTTAATAGTACAACCGGAAATAATATCATCCACAGAAATTTGACACACAAAAAGATCGCCATTAACAGCACGAGTGAAAAGAGTGGAATCAATGGATCCTGGCTCGAACCCCTTTTCGTGCAGAAACTTCTTCAGGGTGTCATGCCAAACTCGAGGGGCTTGCTTCGGCCCATATAGAGCCTTCTTCAACCTAAAAACTTTGTTAGGAAACTAAGGGTGTTCAAAGCTAGGTGACTGCTTAACATATACTTCCTCATCAAGTTCACCATTAAGGAAAGCCCTTTTCACATCCAGTTGATAAAGCAGGATATCATTGAAATTTGCATAAGTGAGAAGAATACGAATTGCCTCAAGGCGAGCAACAAGAGTATATGTTTCATCGAAATCAATACCTTCTACATGTGTATATCCTTGAGCGACAAGATGTGCTTTGTTTCTCACAACAATGCCATTTTCATCTTGCTTGTTCTGGAATATCCAGTTGGTGCTGATGATATCGTGCTTCTTAGGATACGGCCTGTCAACCAATTCCCATACATCATTCAATTCGAATTGCACCAACTCTTCTTGCATAGCATTCATCCAATCAGGATCATTCATGGCTTCCTCATACTTGGTAGGTTCTGCCAATGAGACAAAGGAGAAATAGCCACAGTAGTTAGCCAAACGAGTGCGAGAGCGAGTTGTGGATCAATAACCTGGATTCTCGAGATCTTCGAGAATTAATGAAGGATCAACTAGATTTGCCACTCGTGGGTGAGGATTTTCATCTTGATTTTCATTTCCCTCAGCATCAGCATTAGGATTGGCATTTGGGTCACCATTTTCATCGGGATTTCCATTCTGATTGGCATTAGGATTCTGGTTGCCATTTGTGTTTGGAGTAGCATTTTCTTCGACAATGGCTTGCCGAGTTCTGCTTCAAGTCATAAGAGCATCATCATTGGAAGAGTCAGGTACATTTCCTTCAACTAGCTTGACGCTCCTGATGGCCATTTGCCAAATAGCATCCGAAATTGGTGGTTCATCTATAACATTAGGCAGGTGCTCCTTTTGGGAGCCATTAGATTCATCGAACCGCGCATTTACTGTTTCCATAACTTTCTTGTGGTGAGTCTTATAGACGCGATAAGTATGCGAGTTCAAGCCATACCCAAGAAGAAAACCTTCATGTGCCTTAGGTGCAAACTTGGAATAATGGTTCATATCACGAATGTATCAAGGTGCACCAAAAACATGTAAATAAGAAACATCTGGTTTCTTGCCAGTGATAATCTCATAAGAAGTTTTCTTAAGGAACTTGTGAAGATAAACACGATTCACAACATGACAAGCAGTGTTAATAGCATCAGCCCAGAAGCGGATAGGAGTTTTATACTCACTGAGCATTGTTCTCACCATCTCGATAAGAGTTCTATTCTTTAGCTCAACAACTCCACTCCGTTGAGGAGTGTATGAAGGTGATAATTCATGAGTAATAGCATTCTATTCGAGAAAGTATTTGATATGAGTGTTTTTGAACTCAGTACCATTGTCGCTTCTAACATGCTTAATTCTCAAATCATATTCATTCTAGGACTTCTTGGTGAATCTTTTGAAGATATCTTGAGTGCAGGTTTTGTCTTCGAGAAAGAATAACCAAGTGTAACAAGAGAAATCATCAACTATAACCAGACCATAATGACGGCCACCGAAACTTGCATAGTTTTGAGGTCTGAATAAATCCATATGAAGAATTTCCAGAGGTCTTGTCGTGATCATGATGGTTTTCGATGAATGATGCTTCTTGGCCAATTTACCGGCCTCACACGCATCACATAAATGATCATTGTCGAATTTCACATCAGGAATGCCTCAAAGATGATTTTTCTTCACTAGAGTCTGCAAATTTCTCATACTTGCATGACCAAGTCTTTGGTGCCATAGCCAACCTTTGGTTGCTTTTGCAATCAAACAAGTTTGGACCGAGGGGCCCTTAGAGAAATCCACAATATATAAATCACCTATTCTATTTCCCTCAAAGACGAAGGAATTGTTAGAGGCCATAAAGTCAATGCATTTAGATATAGAAAATAAGACTAGCATGCCTAGATCTCAAAGCTTGCCAACTGACATGAGACTGAATCCAAGAGTAAAACATCATCAATGCACTTGTCTTTGGATATAGCAACATTACCTAACCCAGTGAAGATAAACACGATTCACAGCATGACAAGAAGTGTTAATAGCATCAACCCAGAAGCGGATAGGAGTTTTATACTCACTGAGCATTGTTCTTGCCATCTCGATAAGAGTTATATTCTTTAGCTCAACAACTCCACTCTGTTGAGGAGTGTATGAAGCTGAGAATTCATGAGTAATACCATTCTATTCGAGAAAGTATTTGATATGAGTGTTTTTGAACTCAGTACCATTGTCGCTTCTAACAAGCTTAATTCTCACATCATATTCATTCCAGGACTTCTTGGCGAATCTTTTGAAGATATCTTGAGTGTAGGTTTTGTCTTCGAGAAAGAATACCCAAGTGTAACGAGAGAAATCATCAACTATAACCAGACCATAATGACTGCCACCGAAACTTGCATATTTTGAGGTTTCAATAAATCCATATGAAGAATTTCCAGAGGTCTTCTCATGGTCATGATTCTTTTCGACAAATGATGCTTGTTGGCCAATTTACCGGCCTCACACGCAGCACATAGATGATCCTGGTCTAATTTCACATCAGGAATGCCTCGAAGATGATTTTTCTTCACTAGAGTCTGCAAATTTCTCATACCTGCATGACCAAGTCTTTGGTGCCATAGACAACCTTTGGTTGCTTTTGCAAGAAAACAAGTTTGGACAAAGGGGCCCTTAGAGAAATCCACAATATATAAATCACCTATTCTATTTCCCTCAAAGACGAAGGAATTGTAAGAGGCCATAAAGACAATGCATTTAGATATAGAAAATAAGACTAGTATGCCTAGATCTCAAAGCTTGCCAACTGACATGAGATTGAATCCAAGAGTAAAACATCATCAATGCTCTTGTCTTTGGATATAGCAACTTTACCTAACCCAGTTACCTTTCCTTTGTTGTTGTCACCAAAAGTGATATACTTCATAGATGAAGTAGTTAAGTTGGGGTCCACAAACAATGACTAGTGCAGCCACTATCCATTATCCATTGGCACACCCGGAGACATAGTCCTATGGAGGAATTAGGTTTTCTTGACCACCCACATCTTTGTAGGTGGCTTCGACACAATAGGACGAGCAGGATATGATTTATATCGGTAACCATAATTGTTACTCGATGAGGTGCAATCATAATCAAAGGAATAACCATTGAAATTCTTCCCAGATGAATGAGTATAGTGGTTGAATGAGGTATGCATATACTCATTCTGTCAAACTTTTTCTGCCTGCATGGTTAGTACAGTAGTGACAGGCAATGCTTCGATAGTAGTCCTCGGCACCCAAATAGCTTTCTTGGGGGGGCATTTCAGCTGTTTGGTCCAACATAGCGAGCAACAATCTCACCATGTAGGTTTTTGAATAGCCTGTAGTTGTCTAGAGAATCACCATGAGAGTATTCAGGGATAGGAGAGTTATATCCCGAAAGCAAAGCTGGATCGAGCATTTTGTTCTTGGCAGGTACCCACACAGTGCGAGGATATTGATCAGGTTCCCAGTATGAACCATTTTCATTCAGTTTCCTTTCGAAACTGATACCTTCTTTCCTGGAATTTTTGTGAAGAATGGATTTCTTTAGAACATCACAAAGGGTTTGATGCATTTTGAGAGATTTGAACATTCCCGTCTGAAGAAGATCCTTCAACCTAGCATTTTCATCAGATACATAACCATTTTCCTCGGTAGAGGGGTTAGCATTCACAGAAGATTTAGCATTTGATTCAGCATTACTACGTTCAAGGAATTTTAAGCAGGGTGGTACGAACACTTCAGGTTTCTCTTTGAGTTGTTGGGTGAGAAGAGAATTTTCTCTGATGAAATCATCATGAGCCTCTCTCAGCGACTTGAGTTATTGTTTCCTTTTCAGGTAATCATAAGTCGATCTCTCGTGGTCAGCCGAGACAAAATCATGATGAGTTGATAGTTCTTCCATTCGTGACTTGAGAGTGGAATACTCTTCGGTCAATGACTGATTTTTTTCATCTCCTCAACCAACAACCCTTCGGATTTCCTAAGGGTTTTCTCAATTTTCTAAAGAGATTTTTGTTGTATATTTGCAATTTTGATCAGTTTAGCATGGTCATCCTCATCAGAAGAATATTGATCACTTGAGTAAACCTGATGATGTTTGGAGGATATCTTTTCTTTCGGAGCTTTAGACATGAAGCAGTAGGTAGGAGATTCATCATCGCTTGAATGTTTCTCAAACAAGCTTGATGTGGGAGTGGAGGCGCATGCTATGCCAGCCATGCCGGAATCAGCATCCTCATCGGATTCATCAACTTCTTCGGAGTCGGATGATTCTTCTTCATCAGAGTCCATCTCCTTGCCGATGTAAGCCTTGGCCTTGCGAGAGGTATTCTTGCAGTTGGAGGAGGACTTGGAAGGGTTCCTTGAGGAAGATCTTGACGAAGACTTGGAAGAGGAGTTGTCCTTCTTCTTGAAGAACTTCTTCGTTTTCTTCTCATCATCGGAGTCGTATTTCTTGCTCTTGCCCTTGCCATGGTAGTTTCCTGAATCATATATTCCACTGGCACGGATTTCAACTTCCCAAAGAGGGCAGTCCAAAATGAAATGTCATGGCTTTTCGCACTTGAAGTAGGTGTAGTCTCCTGTAGGTTTTGATGAAGATTTTGAACTGCCAGATTTGCTCGATCCTTCCTTTTGGAACTAATTCTTCCTGTGAAGGCGTCAGAATCTTTTCGTGATTAGTGTGAGATCTTTACTGAGCCATTCTGGGTCATGAGAATCTTCTTCAGCATTTCCTTCGAAGGAAGAGTCGGCCATAGCTTTGAGAGCATGACTTTTGCAATGACCTGAGCCATAGAGATCTCTCTTTTCTTCTTGTTCTTCGAGGGGGTTCAATCTTTCCATGATATCAGCAGAGTCAAGATCCTTGAAATCAGGTCGTTCCCTAATCATCAGAACTAGTGTGTCGAATGAACTGTCAAGAAAGTGGAGTAGTTTCTTCACAACTTCATGATCAGTGATGTCTTTGTCACCGAGACCTTGAAGCTCATTTGCTATGTCACTCAGACGATTGAAAGTTTGCTGACAACTTCCATTTCCAATGCGCTTGAACCGATTGAATTTCGCCCGAAGAGTATCAATGCGAGCTTCTTTCTGAGTTGAAACACCTTCATTTATCTTCTCGAGAATTCCCACAATTCCTTCGCGGTTTCACACTAACAATAGCGGAGAAATTGAGCACGAGAGAGATGGCCACCAATTTCATCTTTGGCTTGAGCATCCACCTGAATTAGTTTCTTCTCCTGGTCAGTGGGGATTTGGGCACCACAATCGTGAATCCATTTTGCACCACATTCGACATATCATCATCAATAGCTCAGAGACGGATATTCATCTTCTCCTTCCAGAAGGGATAGTCCATCCTTTGAAGATGGGAATCTTGACATGCGACTTGTAGCTCACTTAAGACATACTTAAACTCCAAGGTTGTTAGACCAAAATGAGCAGAGTTGTAACGCCCCGAGACCGATGTGCCAGGTGTTCTCCAGTTATTCGCTGTTGTTGCCTTGTCATTGCTTGCATGTCATGCATTGCATATCATGTCATCATGTGCATTTCATTTGCATACGTGTTCGTCTCATGCATCCGAGCATTTTCCCCGTTGTCCGTTTTGTATTCCGGCGCTCCTATCTCCTCCGATGGTCATTTCTACCTTCTTTTCATGTGTGGGGGTTAAACATTCCCGGATTGGACCGAGACTTGCCAAGCGGCCTTGGTTTACTACCGGTAGACCGCCTGTCAAGTTTCGTATCATTTGGACTTCGTTTGATACTCCAACGGTGAAACGAGAGACCGAGAGGGCCTCGTGTGTGTTGCAGCCCAACACCCTTCATATTTGGCCCAAGACCCACCTAAACCTATTCTATCGTCTAGAGCGTTCGATCACGATCGCGTGGCCGAAAACCGCACCTCATTTAGACTCTCCTAGCTCCCTCTACCTATATATATGTGCAACCCTTCCAAATTCGCGGACGAAACCCTGGTCTTCTTCATCCTCGCGCCACCCGACACTTTTCTTCCACACCGGACATGTCCGCTGCGCCCTCCACCTCACTCCGGCGAATCCCGTCGCGCCATGTCACCCCGCCGCCGCCGCGAGCCAACCAGCTCGCGCCATGTGTCGCCGCCTCTCTCCTCCCCACCGCGCCGGCCCGCGGAGCCCAGATCGGGTCCACGTGAGCCCGGTCGCCGCCACCGCACGCCCACGGGCGCGTGCCCGCACCGCGGCTCGTCGCCCTTCGCCGGAGTATGCGCCGGCCACCGCGCGCCTTTGCCGCCTGCGGCCACGCGCCGCCGCCCGTCGTCGCTCGCCGCCGCCATCTCCGCCGCCTCACTCGCGCCGCCTTCGAGCTCCCTCGCCGCAGCCTCTCGCCGGCAGCCACGCCGCCCGGCCGGCCCCGACCTCGTCGCGCCGCCTCGCGCCCTCCTCCGTCCTCTCCGGTCATCGCCGGAGTCGCGAGCTCGCCGGAGAGCTCGTCCCGCGCCGGATCCGTGGAAGATGGATCAGATCCACCACTTCCCCATCCAAACACGTCCCGTCTCAGATCTGCACAGCTCCGTCCCGGATCCCTCCGTCCCGCGTCCCCGAGATTTCCATGTTTCACATGCCCATATTCATCATGTCGTAACTCCGCATCCGTAGCTCCGTTTTGGGCGTGTAGCATATCAGAATGTTCGCCTCAGAGAGTACATCATTTCATCTCATTGCATCATTTTATTTTGAGCTCACCTTGATGCCCGGAATGCTGTTAGAAGAGTGCTATTTGAGATAATTGTCGGATCTGCTGCTCCAATTAGCTATTTGTCATTTTTGCCATGATTATTGTGTGCATGATATGCCCCTGAGCTCTACATGTGTTTTGTTATATGTTTTGCCATCTTTCCAGAGGTGCAACCCATGTATTTTTGTGATGTGTGTGGTGACTAGCACAAGCTTGCAAAGTGGTGCATTCGTTAATTCTGATTTCAGGGACTTAGCATTTCCACTAAGTCCTTGATCTGTTTATTTCATTATGCCATATGTTCATGTTGTTTCCTAGTGATCTGTGCCTCTTTTGAGGATGATTAGTAAGGATGATTTGTTAATCTTGTAGTGCTCTATCCATCCATGTCTTTGTTTGCAACTATGGAGCACCCTAGCGTGAGTCAATCGAGCTCTACTTTTGCTATTTCGTGAATCTGGGCAGATTGTCTACTTGTTAGCAATTTTGCCGAGGATGTTGTAGTTGATCCGTGCATGCTATGTTATTGTTCTTGCCATGTTTAGCTTGTATTTGGTGTATTCTTGATGGGTGTATGCTTAGATTGTCATGACTTGCTATGTAGTGAGTGCATCGAGCTCGTAAACATGCCTACTTGATATCTATTTTGCATGTTCCAGTTTTCACCAAGTCTGAGAACTGATTATGTTTTGCCATGTTCACATGCTTGCAAATGTATTTTCCGACCCCTTTTGGCTCAAGGTCACTAAGGGACTTTTGTTAAGCTCCTTGAGTAGCTCCATGCCATGCTTTACTTTTCCTTTTTCATGTCCCTTAGCATATAGTTTTCATGCTCCAAAGTGTGCTACCTGATCTGAAATTCCAGACAAGTGTTAATTTCACCAAGTCTGAAATCTGTTTATCAAATGCATTTTTGCCATGCTTGTTTGAACCTGTTAATGGATGATTTGGTCGTAGCCCAGTGTACATATTTTGTTAAGCATCATGTATGGATCCCTTCCATGTATTTTGTTGCCATGTTTGAGTGTTGTAGCATGTTCATCTTGTTGCATTTAGATGGCTACTTGCTCTTTATCGCAGACCGGTGCCATATTTGTTTTGCTTGCCATTTCCAAACCGTGCCTCCGATTCCAGCGTTCTTTATATCGTTTTCAACCAATTTCATCTCACCTTTCCAATGGCACACTTGGCTTTCCAAGTTGAGGCCAGGTTCATTCATTCCCTTGCAAATCATGCATATGCATCACATACTGCATCCCGCATATCATACCATGTTCATGTGTTGGTTGCTTACTATGTTGTGTGCTTCTTTCCGGTGTTTGCTTCTTTGGGTTGGTTCCGGTAACGTCGCGTTTGTGAGGATCCGTTCGACTTCGTCCGTTTGTCTTCCTCATGGACTCGTTCTTCTTCCTTGCGGGATTTCAGGCAAGATGATCATACCCTCGAAATCACTTCTATCTTTGCTTGCTTAGTTGCTCGCTCTTTTGCTATGCCTATGCTGCGATACCTACCAATTGCTTATCATGCCTCCCATATTGTTGAACCAAGCCTCTAACCCACCTTGTCCTAGCAAACCGTTGTTTGGCTATGTTACCACTATGTTCCCGGATTTTGCGTTCCTTACGCGGTTGGGTATAATGGGAACCCCTTGACAGTTCGCTTTGAATAAAACTCCTCTAGCAAGGCCCAACCTTGGTTTTATCATTCGCCACCTAGCCTTTTTTCCCTTGGGTTAGGCCAGCCCAAGGGTCATCTTATTTTAACCCCCCAGGCCAGTGCTTGTCAAAGTGTTGGTCCGAACTGAGTAGACTACGGGGCCACATTGGGGAAACTTGAGGGCTGGTTTTACTCGTAGGATGTCTCATCCGGTGTTCCCTGAGAACGAGATATGTGCAGCTCCCATCAGGATGTCGGCGCATCGGGCGGCTTTGCTGGTCTTGTTTTACCATTGTCGAAATGTCTTGTAACCGGGATTCCAAGTCTGATCGGGTCTTCCCGGTAGAAGGAATATCCTTTGACCGTGAGAGCTTGTGATGGGCTAAGTTGGGACACCCCTGCAGGGATTTGAACTTTCGAAAGCCGTGCCCGCGATTATGGGCAGATGGGAATTTGTTAACGTCTGGTTGTAGAAAACCTAAAGTTGACCTTAATTAAAATACATCAACCCCGTGTGTAACCGTGATGGTCTCTTCTCGGCGGAGTTCGGGAAGTGAACACGGTGTTGGAGTTATGCTTGACGTAGGTTGTTCTAGGATCACTTCTTGATCATAGTTTTATCGACCGTGCCTTGCCTTCTCTTCTCGCTCTCATCTGCGTATGTTTAGCCACCATATTCTAGCCGCTTGCTGCAGCTCCACCTCATACTTTTCCTTACCCATAAGCTTAAATAGTCTTGATCGCGAGGGTGCGAGATTGCTGAGTCCCCGTGACTCATAGATACTTCCAAAACCAGCTTGCAGGTGCCGTTGAACCGTGCAGATGACGCAACCAAGCTCAAGGAGGAGCTCGATGAAGATCTTGTCCTTTGTGTTGTTTCGTTTCAGTCGATCAGCAGTGGAGCCCAGTTGGGGTCGATCGGGGATCTGTGTAGAATTTGGGGTAGTCTTCTTTTATTTTGGTTCCGTAGTCGGACCTTGTGTGTAACTGGATGATGTAATGCTTTATTCATGTATTGTGTGAAGTGGCGATTGTAAGCCAACTATGTATCTCTTTCCCTTATGTATTACATGGGTTGTGTGAAGATTACCTCACTTGCGACATTGCTTTCAATGCGGTTATGCCTCTAAGTCGTGCTTCGACACGTGGGAGATATAGCCGCATCGAGGGCGTTACAAGAGTCAAGAGGAGTACTATAATACCAATTATAGGAACGAAATATGTCTACCAGAGGGGGGTGAATGGGAGTTTTAAAATTTCTTCGAAGATCTCAAAACTCTCGGAACCCAGCAGCGGAGCGAATGAAAAACAAAGTACAACGAGCTAAAACAAACTACTGAATGGAAACTAAAACATGCATCGAGACAAATCACATGATTGAGATAGTTTGAATGTAAATAGGAGTAGCAGAGGAAACCAGTGATGCTCGATGGCGACAAGGTATTTGGTAGACCAGTTCATCCTTCTGCATAAGTACTACGTCTAGTTGGAGGGGTTGTGACTTAACATGGACGATAAACTCTCTTTGCCCTATTCTCCTCAACAATTGGTTTGACAACCAATGCCGATCACTCGTGGTAGACACTTGAGGCGATCTTCGAACCTTTGCAGACTTCTTGGAGAACCACAATGACTCTTGGTCTCTGAAGAAATTGACACCTAACCATCTAGAGAGTTTGGAGCACCACTATCTAATTTTTTGGTTCTAGGGGTTTTGTCTCGGTGGATTTTAAACTCAAATCACTCGGAGAGGGGGTTGCTCAGCAATATTCTCAGAATCAAATGGAGCAGCCACCGGACAACGCTGATGCGGGGTGGCTATTTATACCCGCATCCTTCCCTGGTGGGAAATGACCATTTTGGACACGTGGTCCAGCCAATGGGCAACCGGCACGTTCTCAACGGTCAGATTTCAAAGATCAACAGTAACATTACTGGTGGAACAAGTAATGCTAACTCCTTGGTCTGAGACAAATCTCTCACAGTGAAGAAGATCACAGTCTCTTGCTGGCAAGTATTTTCTCGGAGCACAAAGAGATTTCTCTCGCAACTTTCATAAGATTTGGGTTTAGCATTAGAGAATGAAAGCTTCAAAGGCTACACCCCTCTTAACAGTACGGTGGTCCTTTGACTCAATAAAGAGAAGAGAACCAACGAAATAAATGCTAAGCCTTCACTTCGTCTTCAATCTCCTCGGCCGCAGTTACTTCCTTCGGACGAGCACTTAACCAGTTGCTTCATGTTAGCAATTTTTGAGGGGTCACTCTTGTTATCATAATCGTCGGTGATAACCTTCACTGCTACGTCAGGGATTATCTTCGGCGTTTGAATTAAACTCCTCATGTTCACACAGACCTGTTACTCTCTGTGCACTAGCAAACACATAAGTCCCATACCTTTTATGTCAACAAACTCCAAAAACATAAGGGGCCAATCATTGCACCAACAAACCCGTTATAGTTAAAGATGAAACTATCATTCACAATGTTGATCTAGTTGTGCCTAATGCTTACATTAAGAACCACCTTTTCCTGTTTGGATAAAGGAGTTTCAACTATGGCTAACAAAAGTAATATTAGAGCACCTAGACCCTCTGAACAAATTAATGTTGAACCTAATTTTGCTATGGTTAAAGATCTCTTGGTCAATAATATAGATGGGCATGTTATTTACTTGTGTGACGAAGCCGCTAGAATTGATAAGCCTGATACTAAAGATAAGAATAAACCTATTGTTGGTATGCCACTGGTAAAGGTCAGACACTAGTAAGCGATAAATCGACCGATTTATCTGAATATCAGAAGATATCTTGAACAGTGGTATGCCTATTGTCTCAGTGAAAATAGGATATCATTGTTACCATGGCTTATGTGATTTGGGTGCTAGTGTGAGTGATATCCCATTTACCTTAGATCAAGAAATTATGAATGATATTGCACCTGTTGAGATAGAAGACATCGATGTTACTATTATGCTTGCGAATAGAGATACTATTTCATCGCTTGGGATTGTTAGAGATGTCGAAATCTTGTGTGGAAAAATGAAATACGCTACTGATTTTCTAGTCCTTGGTTCTCCACGAGATGATTTTTGTTCCATTATATTTGGTAGACCTTTCTTGAAGACCGTTAATGCTAATTAAGATTGATTACGCTAAAGAAACTATCAGTGTTAACTTTGCCGATGTATTTCATGAGTTTAATTTCTCTAAATTCCATAGACAACCTCATGATAAAGTATTTCCTAGTAAGGATTAAATTGTTGGTCTTGCTTCTATTGCCGGGCCTCCTACTGATCTATTAAAACAACATCTTCTAGACCATGAAAATGATATGCACATGAATGAAATAAATAGAATATATAAGATGTTCTTTGATCAACCACCTATCCTTAAACACAATTTTCCTGTTGAAACTCTTGGAGGTCCTCCTCCACCAATAGGTGATCCTGTGTTTGAATTAAAACAATTGCTTGATACATTGAAATATGCTTATCTTGATGAAAAGAAGACTTATCATGTTATTATTAGTGCTGAACTTTAAGAGCATGAAGAAAAGAGATTACTAAAAACTCTAAGGAAGCATTGTGTCGCTATTGGATATACTTTTGATGATCTTAAGGGCATTAGTCCCACTCTATGTCAGTACAAGATTAATATGAAACCTGATGCTAAACAAGTTGTTGATCACCAACGACGATTAAATCCTAAAATGAATGATGTGGTAAGAACTGAAATATTAAAGCTTCTGAAAGCAGGTATAATTTATCCCATAGGTAACAGTGGATGGGCCAGCCCCATTCATTGTGTTCCTAAGAATGGAGGCATTACCATTGGTCCTGATGATAAGAATGAACTCATTCCACAAACAATTGTAACTGGTTACAGGATGGTAATTGATTTTAGAAAATTAAACAAAGCTACTAGAAAAGATCATTACCCCTTGACTTTTATAGATGAAATGTTAGAAAGACTATCTAAGCACAAACACACTTTTTCTTCATAGATATTTTGGTTTCTCTCAAATACCTATATCACCAAAAGATCAAGTGAAAACTACTTTTATTTGCCCTTTTGGAACTTATGCATATAGACGTATGCCTTTTGGTTTATGTAATGCACCTGCTACCTTTCAAAGATGTATGACTACTATATTCTCTAATTTTTGTGAAAAGATTGTTGAGGTTTTCATGGATGATTTCTCCGCTTATGGGACTTCTTTTGATGATTGCTTAAGCAACATTGATCGAGTTTTGCAGAGATGTAAAGAAACTAATCGTGTTTTGAATTGGTAGAAGTGCCATGTTATGGTGAATGCAGGTATTTTATTAGGTCATAAAATCTCCGAAAGAGGTACTGAGGTAGACAAAGCTAAAGTTGATGTAATTTAGAAAATGTCATGTCCTATAGATATTAAAGGTATAAGAAGTTTCCTTGGTCATGTTGGTTTCTATAGAAGGTTTATTAAAGACTACTCTAAAATTTCTAGGCCTCTTACTAATCTCTTGCAAAACATGTTCCATTTGTTTTTTATGATGATTGTGTAGAAGCATTTGAAACACTTAAGAAAGCCTTAACTTCTGCACCTATTGTTCAACTACCTGATTGGAACTTGTCTTTTGAAATTATGTGTGATGCTAGTGATTATGCTGTTGATGTTGTCCTAGGGCAAAGAGTTGATAAGAAATTATATGTTATCCATTATGGTAGTAGAACTCTAGACAGTGCTCAAAGAAATTATGCTACTACTGAGAAATAATTTTTAGTAGTTGTGCTTGCATGTGATAAATTCAAATCTTACAAAGTTGATTCTAAAGTAATTATTCACTTGTTATTGAACCATTTGATGTTTGGGGATTTGATTATATGAGACATTTTCCTTCCTATAATGGGTATACACATATTTTTGTTGTTGTTGATTACGTTACTAAGTGGGTAGAAGCTATTCCAACTAATAGTTCTAATCATAACACTTCTATTAAAATGCTTAAAGAAGTTATTTTCCTTAGGTTCGGAGTGCCTAGATATTTAATGGCTGTTGGTGGTTCACATTTTATTCAGAGATCAGGAGGGGGTATGTAGGGAGTGGTTAACCTCGAGCGGTAATGGCGGTGTCGGTGCAGCATAGCTTCGCTGGAGCAGTTTTCCTGGAACGAGCAGCCATGACGTTGGTCTGCGGCGGCTTGGTCATCTCCTCTGCCCCTCACACACATATGGACCCATCACATCCTCTATCTCAACGACAGTCCTTCCTAGATACCATCTCTCTCACACCAGCAGACAAATCCCCTCCCCCCCTCATGTTGATTGGTCTCGCAGTGGCCAAAGGACCCCATCTCTCTCGCAGCAACCAACGGAGCCTGGCCTTTCTAGCCAATTGGGCTAGAAGAAAAGGCCAAGTTAACAAAAGACCTCGGATTTTTCCTCCAGAGTAGCATCCCTTTAGAACAACAAATATGACGACCTAAAATGTCTCAGTCACAAAAAATGGATGGCCAAAAATGTAGAGGTCCTCGGGAGGCTGGGGTTAGGCTCAGTTTTACTATCCTAAATAGATTGATGTTCGGTAATCTGACAAGTAAGTTAATTTTACTAGCAATCAAGTAGTTGTTTACCTGGCAAGTAGGTGCACACAATCTGTCAAGTACAAATGAAATAAAAAGTTGTCAAAACATGTTAACATGTGATTTAGTTTTAAAGATCCCACCACAACAAAGCGAACTGTGAAAGCGGATCATTGATCTGATTTGAGTGGTTGTTTTATTTATAATTTTTAAGCATTTAAAGGAATCTTACTTATGCCATCTCATGGATACATGGTGGATAGAAGAGAATTGAGCCCCCATAGATATGTGGCGCTAGTATATAGTTGAGCCCAATATTTATTTAACTTTGCCTTAAGTTTTTTTTTGCGGGGAACTTTGCCTTAAGCTGCATGCTCCTAGATTTCTCTATCTCCAATCCATAATGTAACAGATGCTCCCCAAAACTGTTTTTTTAGGGCATTGACCAAAATGTGCTCAAGCAGTTGATGTATCTGCATGTAGTGCTGCAAAAAAAGGCATGCCAATTTTTTCACCCCAAGTGTTGCAAATATACAACAAATGCCGCGCAACGGCCACAGTTTTTTTGGCATCTGGAACCACACAGGACAACAAGACACATCACTTTGTGTCAAAAACGCAGCTTGAACAAATAATGCAGAAGTGCAGTCGTAATGTATTTTAGGGCACCACTTTCACCTGATCTGCTACGGCAGAAATAACGTGTCGCTTTTAGTGGAAGGAGACGTTCATGTCTATGACGATGCGTCTACAGTGACTTTGTAAATCTTAAGATGATATGTCGGCTCAGTCTCTCGAAGGTGCTCATAGGGATAGAATGTGCGTGTGTGCGTTAGAGTTGAGTATATGTGTGTATATATAAGCGCTTGCGTCTGTTAAAAAAAACGTGTTGTCATCTCGTATCTCCATACTCCATACCCAGATTCCAAGATCCGCTTCTTCCTCCCTTGTTGTTGAGCATTCTCAGCAAACACACGTATGTACCGATTCTCCGATTCTCCCGCGCGCGTTTTCCTCAACAGAGATCGATCAGATGCAACAGCGGTGTCCTAATTCATCAAGCCGTATTGATCAATTCACTTCGGTCTGATCATACCGTGATCAAGGTCCATGCATGGCATTAACAAATTAATCATTAATTATTCTTGTGTGTTCAATTCTTGTTCCTTTCGTTGATGCATTTGTTCTTGTTGTGTAGTAGGCCTTGATCGATCGATCCACGGCAGAGGCGATCCGTCCATGGCCATCAAGGACAACTCTGGCGAGTACAAGGCGCGGAGCCCGCTGGGCATGGTGATCGCCGTCCTGCTGTGCTGCTTCTTCTACGTGCTCGGCGCGTGGCAGCGCAGCGGCTACGGCAAGGGTGACCGCATCGCGGTGGCGGTGACCCGGCAGACGGCCTGCGCCAGCGCCTCTGCCGTGGGGCTCTGCTTCGAGACGCACCACACCGGCGGCCTGGCCAACGCGACGACGTCCGGCCTTGGCGGCAAGCCGCCGCCGTCGTTCGCGCCGTGCGCGGCAGCGCTCACGGACCACACTCCGTGCCACGACCAGGACCGCGCCATGAAATTCCCACGCAAGAACATGGTGTATCGGGAGCGGCACTGCCCGTCGGACGGCGACCGGCTGCGGTGCCTCGTGCCGGCGCCGCCTGGGTACGTGACGCCGTTCCCGTGGCCCAAGAGCCGCGACTACGTCCCTTACGCCAACGCGCCGTACAAAAGCCTCACCGTTGAGAAGGCCGTCCAGAACTGGGTCCAGTACGAGGGCGCCGTATTCCGTTTTCCCGGCGGCGGCACCCAGTTCCCCCACGGCGCCGACAAGTACATCGACCAGCTCGCCTCCGTCGTCCCCTTCGCCGACGGCTCCGTCCGCACCGTCCTCGACACCGTCTGCGGCGTAAGCCATTAATCACGTTTTCTGATACATGGTCCATGCAATGCATTCGCGCGCTGTCATTCATCGATCTTGTTTACGTCCATGTTGGTGCAGGTGGCGAGTCTCGGCGCATACCTAGACTCCCGTGGCGTGATGGCCATGTCGTTCGCACCGCGCGACTCGCACGAGGCGCAGGTGCAATTCGCGCTGGAGCGCGGTGTGCCGGCCTTCATCGGCGTCCTTGGCACCGTCAAGCTCCCATTCCCTCCAAGATCCTTTGACATGGCGCACTGCTCCCGGTGCCTCATCCCGTGGTCCGGCAACGGTGAGCTAGCACTCGACGCGATCGACACGACGACACGCATGTCATTGCCATTGTCATGATTTGGTATATAAAAGGAAGTTTTGATGCAGGCGGGATGTACATGATGGAGGTGGACCGGGTGCTCCGGCCGGGCGGGTATTGGGTGCTCTCCGGCCCGCCGATCAACTGGAAGGCGAATCACAGGAAGTGGCAGCGCACGGAGGAGGACCTGGGAGGCGAGCAGAAGAGGATTGAGGAGTACGCGCAGATGCTCTGCTGGGAGAAGGTCACCGAGATGGACGAGATTGGCGTGTGGCGCAAGCGGACGGACACGGCAGCATGCCCGGCCATGCCGCCGGCGGTCCGGGCCTGCGACCCGGCAAATCCCGACGACGTCTGGTGAGATCAATATCTAGATTGACAGTCGACTTTGAGTCAAACGGCTTCAGAACGTCACATCGTTTCCCGCGGGACACGGAACTGAAAGATGTTGAGTTGGGCCTGCACAACAGGTACAAGAACATGGAGACGTGCATCACGCCGTCCACCACTGCCGCCGGAGGAGAACTGCAGTCGTTCCCGGAACGGCTGAAGGCCATCCCGCCGCGCATAAGTTCTGGCGCCGTCCAGGGCTTCACCATGGAGTCGTACGAGGAGGAGAACCGACGGTGGGAGAGGCATGTGAAGGCATACAGGAAGGTTAACTACAAGCTCGACACCAAGCGGTACCGGAACATCATGGACATGAACGCCGGCGTGGGCGGCTTCGCGGCGGCGATCTTCTCCCCCATGTCCTGGGTGATGAACGTGGTGCCCACCGCCGCCGAGCTCTCCACCCTCGGCGTCATCTATGAGAGGGGTCTCATTGGCATCTATCATGACTGGTAAGTTAGTTTTGCCTACCTTTGGTCTACAAAATGATGCGAAGAGGTTGTTGATTTGTGTTCTTCAGGTGTGAAGCATTCTCTACCTACCCAAGAACCTATGACCTCATCCATGCCAACGGAGTATTCAACATCTATAGGGACAAGTGAGTGAGCCACTCAAAAAAATCTTAGCTGCTGGCAACTGTATTGTATATCCCTGACAAGTTGATGTCTGGCTGGGTGGATCAGGTGCAAGATGGAGGACATTATGCTGGAGATGGACCGGATTTTGCGCCCTGAGGGCACGGTGATCCTCCGGGATGACATCGACGTCCTGCTGCGGGTGGACAAGGTGGCGACGGGGATGCGGTGGAAGACGATGATGGCAAACCACGAGGACAGCCCGCACATCCGAGAGAAGGTGCTCTACGCCATCAAGCCCTACTGGACCGCCGACAGCGACAAAAGCTCCCAAGACCAAGAGAAGAAGGCAACCTCTTCTAAGGGCAAGGGCTCAGACTCAGAGGTGTGAAATGGTGAGTTAGATGAGATGGGCTGATGCACTGCAACTCAGGAGATCAGCGTGTGTTTATTTCAACTTCTTGTGAATTTCTCTCAAGTGTAGCGGTGAGATCAACACGTGTATTCCTTTGATTACGCCGTGTAGAATGAACAGTTCTTTTCCATTTTTTCGACATGAGATGGTAGGAAATATTCGACACAAAGATCTACGTACCATTTTCTCCCAGTCACAGATCCAAAGACATGAGATGGCACTCAGAATTCACATTCTCATGGTCGTTTTCACCACCATTGTTCCCATTCGAACTATTATTGTCGTATAAAAATGTGTGTATAGAGTTACTCAAATATTGAATAAGAACGCCTGGGGAACCTACAGGGTGGAGTTAGAGCATCTACAACCGGACCTTTCAAACCCGCGTCATACGTCCGGGCGGCCGTCCGGTCACTGTCCGGTTATGATTTTTTGACCCAAATGGCCCCTTCAAACGCTCGGGCTGACCAGCACCCCTCATATCCAGCCCAAATATGTGGCGGATATGGGGGCACCCAAGCATGCCTGCCACATCGGCCTGACGGCGTGGCCTCACACGGACTCGCCGGGAAACCTGACGGTCCGACGGGCGCCACGATCGTCGCCGCTTGGCGCCGCTTTGGCTCGTCGCCCGAGGCCGTAGCTGGCTATTTAAGTCGGCCGACGCCCCCAGCCCTAGCACATTTGCCTCTTCCCTCCCTCTACCACCACTCGAGCCTTAGCCATGCCCCCACGCCGCCGCTACTACACGATCCAGCACCGTCTCTTCCTCCTTGAGCAGGCCCGGATCTGTAGGGAAGCGAGGCTACCTATGGAACTGGAGGAGGATTTTGAGGAGGTTGAGGAGGAGGTGCCGGTGGAGGAGGAAGAGGAGCAGGAGCAGGAGCCGTGCGAAGGACAAGCAGGAGCCGGCGGAGGAAGATGAGGAGGCACCGCCGCTGAATGTGGGGGAGGAGGAGGCGCCGATGATGGAGGAGGACGTGGGCGTGTGGCCGGAGCAGCATGCCATCCTGAAGTCCATCCACTTGGAGTCGGCTGCGGAGGCCAGGCGTCCCTGTCGGCAACAAATGGAGGCGGCACAGGCTCCAGCCATCACCGACAAGGACGAAATTTGAGTAGTATAGAACGTAGTACGTAGCTATATATTCTGCATGCTTTTTATTGATTTAGGGGATGAATATGCGAGAGTTGTATGTGGAGAAGGAAATATAAGAAGTGCCCGGCCAGTGCCCGCGGTGGCCGGATTTGCCAGTCCGGCTTTAGATACTCTTATGGACAGAAACAGTTTCTGGAAACTAGCATGATAGCAAGCATCAAAACTTCAAAGTTGCATCAACTAAACAATTCTATCTGTATTATTGTGCACTCTGGTGATCCATCTTTGTTAAATTGTGATCCCAATTATACCGTGTTGGACTAGACATAGTACAACTGGTGTGGGCCTTTGCGTTGACGTCGACGCGTACGAGTACAACTCGTTTACTTGTCCTACAAGGACTCTTATGTATTGCCCTCATATATACCCCATGTAGTCGCATCTCAGACGGTCTGTCGTCTCGTGCTTGTAATACTCCTCCTCATAGTGATTATGCCTTAGTGCGTCACTGGTTTTCTCCCGCAAGGGTTTCCACGTAAAAATCTGTGTCTCTCGTGTCTCGTTTATTTCTCGTTATATGGTACTTTATTCACTGCCAAGTTCTTATACAAATTTTAGAGACAACATATTATACAGTCGTGATACGCTCACACTTAATGAAGTTTATGAAGCTTTGAACTCTAAGGAGAAGATGAAATTAATGGTGCCTCATGATGGTTCGAGTTCATCCCAAGCCGAGGGATTATCTGTTCGTGGCAGGACAAAGGAGAAGAACTCCAATAATGGAAACAAAGGCAAAATTAAGAATGGCCACAGGGGCCGGTCGCAATCTAGAGACAAGAAATATTGTAGGTATTGCAAGAGAGACGGGCATGACATCTCAGAGTGTTTCAAGTTGCAGAATAAAGAAAAGAGGAAAGGTAACAAACAAGGTGAAAATTCTACTAACGTTGCTCGTGATGATAGTTCCGATGATGCTCTTGTCGTTATTGCTGGATGTGCTAAGACCAATGATGAGTGGGTACTTGACACCGCATGCACTTTTCATATGTGTCCACATAGAGATTGGTTTAATACTTTTGATTCCCCTACTGCTGCTGGTTCCGTTTTGGGTTTTGATAATTCACCATGCAAGATTGAAGGCATAGGTTCTATTCGAATCAAGATGTTTGATGGTATAATCAGAACTTCGACAAATGTTCGGTATATTCCGAAGATGAAGATAAATCTTATTTCTATGAGTGCCCTTGATGCAAAGGGGTACAAGTATTCAGGTGGAGATAGTGTTTTGAAAGTCACCAAAGGTTCCCTTGTTGTGATGAAAGGTGATTCGAGTTCTACCAATGGTCTTTATTACCTTCGAGATTCTACCGTTTCAGGTAACGCTACTCCAGTTATTTCAAAGAATTCTGATTGTGATGCTGCTAACCTTTGGCATATGCGTCTTGGACATATGAGTGAACTTGGTTTGGCAGAGTTAAATAAGAGAGGTCTCCTTGATGGATATGAACCTGGTAAATTGAAATTTTGTGAGCATTGTATCTTCGGCAAGCACAAGAGGGTGAAGTTCAACACTTCGACTCATACAACTAAAGGTATTCTTGATTATGTGCATTCTGATTTATGAGGACCATCTCACAGAAAGTCACTAGGTGGTGCTAGTTACATGCTGACTATTATTGATGATTATTCGAGAAAAGTTTGGCCTTATTTCTTGAAGCATAAATATGAATCATTCTCAGCTTTTAAGGAGTGGAAGATTATGATTGAAAGACAAACTGAAAAAGAAGGTAAAGATACTTCGCACTGATAATGGCATGGAATTCTGTTCTAAGCAATTTAAGAATTATTACAAGTCTGAAGGCATTGTCAGACACTACACCGTTCCTTATACTCCTCAACAAAATGGTGTTGCTGAGCGTATGAACATGACCATTATTTCCAGAGCCCATTGCATGTTGTCCAATGTAGGTTTGGATAGGCATTTTTGGGCTGAGGCCGCTTCCACTGCTTGCTATCTCATTAATCGGTCACCATCTATTGCTCTTAATAAGAAAACTCCAATTGAGGTATGGTCTGGTTCACCTGCTAATTATTCACAGTTGAGAGTTTTTGGTTGCACTGCTTGTGCTCATGTTCATAATGGAAAATTGGAGCCTAGGGCTGTTAAGTGCATTTTTCTTGGTTATAAGTCTGGTGTTAAAGGTGTTAAATTGTGGAATCCTGAAACCCAGAAGGTGGTTATTAGCAGAAATGTTATCTTTAATGAATCTGCTATGTTACATGATGTTTCATCTACTAATGTTCTCGTTGAGAGTGAACAACAGCCTATTGTTTAGGAGCCTATTGTTTAGGTGGAGCATGTTATTGATTGAGGTGATACTTTTGGTAATGAAATTGTTGATGCACATGATGAACCCGTCGTTAATGATGATCATGTCACTCCCACTCCAAATCAGCCTATTGTTCCGCCTAGTTGGAATCTCACACGTGACAGCGTTAGACGGGGTATTAATAAACCGGACAGGTTAATTGAAGAGTGCAATATTGTTTCTTTTGCTTTATCTGTTGCAAAAGAAATTGAAGGTAATGCTGAGCCTTCTTCATATTCCGAGGCTATTATTTCTGGTGATAGTAATACGTGGATGACTGCTATGCATGATAAGATGGAATCACTTGAAAAGAATGGCACTTGGTATTTAGTAAGATTACCTAGAGAGAAGAAGCCTATTCGTTGCAAGTGGGTTTTCAAGAGGAAAGAAGGTGTTTCTCCTAAAGATGAGACAAGATATAAGGCAAGGTCAGTTGCTAAAGGTTACAGTCAGATTCCAGGTATTGACTATAACGAAGTCTTTTCTCCTATTGTGAAGCATAACTCTATTCGCACTTTACTTAGTATTGTTGCCATGCATGATCTTGAGCTTGAACAATTGGATGTTAAAACTGCATTCTTACATGGAGAATTAGAAGATGATATTTATATCGAACAACCTGAAGGTTTTGTTATTCCTGGAAAAGAAAAGCTTGCCTATAGGTTAAAGAAATCTCTTTATGGATTGAAGCAATCCCCTAGACAATGGTACAAGAGATTTGACACCTTTATGCTCTCTCAAGGATTCAAAAGGTCTAATTATGATAGCTGTGTTTATTTGAAAACTATCAATGGTTCAGCTATTTATTTGCTCCTTTATGTTGATGATATGCTAATTGCTGCAAAGAGTATGTCAGAGATTAATGAACTAAAGAAGCAATTGAGTAATGGATTTGAGATGAAGGATTTGGGTGCAGCAAAGAAAATACTTGGCATGGAAATATTCAGAGATAGACCGTCTGGAAAAGTATATCTAAGTCAGAAGGGATATATTGATAAAGTTCTTCGTCGTTTTAATATGTATAGTGCCAAGCCAGTAAGTACTCCGTTATCTACACACTTCAAATTATCATCAGCTTTATGTCCCAAGTCAGATGCAGATATTGAGTACATGTCTAGAGTTCCCTATTCGAGTGTAGTTGGTTCACTTATGTATGCCATGGTTTGTTCTCGTCCGGATTTATCATATGCGTTGAGTGTTGTCAGTAGATACATTGCTAATCCTGGAAAAGAGCATTGGAGAGCAGTTCAGTGGATTTTCAGATACCTGCGAGGTACTTCTAATGCTTATTTACAGTTTGGGAAATCTAGAGATGGACTTGTTGGTTTTGTTGATTCTGATTTTGCTGGTGATTTGGATAAGAGAAGATCACTCACAGGTTATGTTTTCACCATTGGTGGTTGTGCTGTGAGTTGGAGAGCAACTTTGCGGTCTATTGTGGCTTGTTCCACTACTGATGCCGAGTATATGGCTATTTCTGAGGCATGCAAAGAAGCTATCTGGTTGAGAGGTTTGTACACTGAGCTTTGTGGAGATTCATCTTGCCCTACCATATTTTCTGACAGTCAAAGTGCCATATATCTTACAAAGAATCCAATGTATCATGAGAGGACAAAGCACATTGATGTCAGATTTCATTATATTCGAGATGTTGTTGCTGAAGGCAATTTGAAGGTATGCAAGATAAGTACTCATGATAATCCTGCTGATATGATGACAAAGCCAGTTCCTACCAATAAGTTTGAGCTTTGCTCAGGCTTAGTTGGTATTTCTCACTAGTCCTATGGACTTTGACGCACAAGGTGTTTATACTGATTTGGATGGAGTTATTTACTTTCATCGACTACTGGAGGGAATTTGGATCAAGGTGGAGATTGTTAAATTGTGATCCAAATTATACCGTGTTGGACTAGACGTAGTACAACTGGTGTGGGCCTTTGTGTTGACGTCGACGCGTACGAGTACAACTCGTTTACTTGTCCTACAAGGACTCTTATGTATTTCCCTCATATATACCCCATGTAGCCGCACCTCAGACGGTCTGTCGTCTCGTGCTTGTAATACTCCTCCTCATAGTGATTACGCCTTTGTGCGTCTGTGGTTTTATCCCACAAGGGTTTCCATGTAAAAATCCGTGTCTCTCGTGTCTCGTTTATTTCTCGTTATTATCTAACAATCTTAAAGCATCTGCAACCAAGTTTAGTGAACCATGACAAAAATGCGACCCAACACCACTCCTCAAACCGGTCCTATACGTCCGGGTTGTCCGACACCTTTCGAACCCAGTCCATATCTGAAGTTGATATGGTGAGGCCCGGATGCGTCCGTCACGTCAGATCTGATAGACCGGCCCCACCCAAAAACCCTCCAAATTTACCTAGACCACCAAAAAAATTTGGATTAGTTTCAATTGCTTACCACATATGTCACGTGGTACCTAGTCCTCCTAATTGAAAGGCATGTTCCCATGTTCGTCCTCCATTTCCTACCACCGAGCCGTCGCCATCCTCCACCCTTGCTCCTGTCCGTTTCGCCGCCCTCGTAGATAACGTCGCCGAGTAGCCTGTCCCCCACCACCGACATGCATGATGCCTCGATGGAGTTTGTGGGGATCCCATCCGTGGGGTCAGTTGCAAGGTGGAGAATATTGTCTGAGGGAGGGCAAAGGAAGCAACATGAGCAGGAAGCTGTGGACAAGGGGGCGAAGGAAGCAGCGTGGGCGGTGTGGGGCTCCCATCCGTGGGGTCAGTTGCAAGACGGAGAATGTCATCTAAGGGAGGGGTGAAGGAAGCAACGTGAGCAGGAAGCTGCAGACAAGGGGGCGAAGGAAGCAGCATGGGCGGGAAGCTGCAGACAAGGAGGTGGTCCACATTCTTGTATCACCTACCTATGTATTGTCATACTTTCTGTTGGCATGTGTTGAATTGTGGTTTATTTTACTTTGTTGCATTGTTTTTTTGCAGGAATAATACTTATATTACTCATTCATCAAGTCCTTACTATCATCAAGGACTAACTTCAAAACATCCTCCGGGCCTGAACCGACCCAAGTCATAGTACGACCTTCTACTCTAGCAAAACTAGCTAGTCTATCACTCACTTTATTTTGACAACGAGGCACATAAGTAATACAAGTCTGCCTAAGACTCAATAAGAATTTAATTTCGCTAACCAAAGAAGCATAAATTGAGCGATCCACCTCGCCGCATGAAATAATAGCCACGGCTGTAGTTGAGTCCATCTCAATGGCAATTGGAAGATTGGAGTGTTGAATTGCGAAAGATAAGCCTTCCATACATGCACATAACTCCTCCTCCAGAGTGTCTCTACACGAGAACAAGGCCCTACATGATGAGAATATAATGGCTCCTGAATTATCTTGCAAAATCATTCCAGCACCCGCACCACCAGCGGACGAGTAGGACCCATCTGTGTTAAGCTTCACCCAGCCAAGCTGGGGCGGCCTCCAAGGTGTATCGCCATTCACCGGGTGCTCAACAGCGTGAGTTCAGTTTGATGCCAATTAGAGCATCCAAGTAATTATGAAGAAACCTTGTTGATACTTCCATGGGAGGAGCAGGTTTGTGATGTACTATCTCATTTCGAATGAACCAGCTTCTCCAAAAAATTAACAGTAGCATGCTTCTCTGAATTTCCTTCAAAGGGGCAAGTACGTGAAGTAGCCATTCCTTACCAACAGGCAACAGGGAATCAAGGACTGGTAAAATCCTAGTCTCGTCCATGGCTAGATAAATATCATGTCCGTATTGGCATCTCACAAACGGGTGGAAATTGTCCTCCTCTTCCATACCACAAACTAGACATCTACTTGGAAGCTCTAGTCCAATCTTGTGTTTATTCCTCCATGTCGGCAAAGAGTCAATAGTCAATCTCCAAGAAAAATTGCACACAGTGGGGGTACATCACATCTCCATATATATTGCCAGCATTTTCTACTACCATCTAGCGAGGTGCTAGACACCTCTGCGGTATTTCTGTGAGCTGCTTCAAAAGCCAGCATATATGCTGATTTGACCATGAAGACGCCGAGCTTCCCCGGCCCCCATGCAATCACATCCTCACCTAATCTTGGAGATGCCCGTATCTTTAGGATTTCTTCCACATCAGCTGTTAAGAAATACTGTTGAAGAAGTACCAAGTTTCAAGAACCATTATCATTTAGCAAGTCGGACACAAAACGAATCTGACATCTTCCCTACAGCGACACAGGTTTGTATGAGAAGGGCCTTGGAATCTAGTTATCTCTCCATACTCTAATACTTCTTCCATTACCAACCCTCCATATTAAACCTTTCTTCAAGAGGTCAAGACCATGATTATAGCTTGCCATGAGGAAGAGGCATTACCCATAAAGACCGTGTCGACTAAGCTCCCTTGTGGGTAGTACCTAGCTTTGAGCACTCGCACACAAACTATCCGGTTTAGATAGCAGGCGCTAGGCTTGATGAGCCAGTAGTGCTTGATTGAACATTCGAAAGTCAGGAAAGCCTGCGCCCCCTTGTCTTTACGCTGTAGTAGATGATCCCAACCTCTCCAATGAACATTCCTTTTCCCTTTTTTCGAGCCCCAATAGTAGTTCCTAACCATTCTCGTTAGGTCATCGCACACTGAGTATGATAGTTTAAAAACACCCATAATATAGGTCGGCAGAGCCTGTGCCACAGATTTTATTAACACCTCTCTACCTAGCTGAGCAAGGAGCCCATCTCCCCATTGAATCAGACGTTTGGTAAGGCTTTCTTGAAGATTCTGAAAACGTCCTTTTGACATACGCCCTTCTCGTGTTGGTAGGCCTATGTATTTTTCCTCATATTTTTCCTCAAACACCAAACTTGTAACATTTAAAACATCTCTAACATGCTCATGTTCCACCACCGGGCATGCCTCGCCGAAAAAATTGAACATTTGCTATAGTTCAAACTTTGTCCCGTGGATGTACCATATATTTCCAAAGCCGCCTTCACATTTTATGCTTGGGCTCTAGAGGCCTCAAAGAACAACAAAGTGTCATCAGCAAAAAGTAAGTGGGATATACCTGGTGCCCGTCTACATACTTTAACTGGAGTGATCTCACCCATGGTCACTTTGCTCTTTAAAATAGCCGACAATCCATCCGCAACAAACAAAAATAAGAAAAGTGAAAGTGGGTCACCTTGCCGAAGACCATGTGACGGTGCAAATGAATCCAAGACGGTCCCATTTAATTTTACAGAATATCTCACCGATGTGACACACGTCATGATCCAGTCAATCCATCGCTGAGACAAACCCAACTTTTGCATCACCTGCCTCAAGAAAACCCAATCCACTCTATCATATGCTTTTGACAAATCGAGCTTGTAAGCACAAAAACTTTTTGTTGGATCCTTCTCCTGTTTGATGTAATGAATGCACTCAAAAGCAACAAGCGCATTATCAGTGATCATCCTGCCAGGGATAAATGCACTTTGTTACGAAGAAATTAGATTATCACTCTAGTGGGCGCAACCGGTTTACTAAGCACTTGGAGATCACTTTATATATTACATTGCAAAGGCTAATGGGCCTGTAATCAGAAATCTTGACAGGGTTAGTAATTTTAGGAATAAGAGCAATAGACGTAGAATTTACCCCCTCGGGCATTATTCCATTCCGAAAAAAATCCTTAACCCCAGCAAGAACATCATTCTTAATAGTGCCCCAATTTCGCTGAAAGAACCTGTCCGGAAAACCATCTGGCCCTGGGGCTTTCGGTGGCCCAATCTGAAAAAGAGCGTCTAAAATCTCCTTATTTGTGAATGGTGCACATAGCTTGACATTGTCCTCATCTGACACCATGGACTCAAGAAGTTCCAGAACAGGGGATGCATCAAGTGAATAGTCTGCAGAAAAAATATCATGGAAATATTCATTGGCTAATTTCCCCATTGTAGCAAAATCTGAGTGCACCACACCAATACTATCTGTTGAATTGGTGGTGAATTTGTTCTACATGATGGATTTGAGGGTTTGGATATGAGGGATGTGGTTGTCCAATAGGACAAATGAGGTGCCATTCCACACTGTCCAAGGACGCGTCTGGCGCTGTCACCGACATTAGGGGAGGGGGGCGCAATTTCCCAGTCCCGTTGTATATGTTCTTATTGTTGGGCTAAGTCCCTCCACATGGAGGTGTGTTGGCAGCCCAACATCAGCCCATAAGTCCAACACATGTCAGCCGTTGATCTTTGCTGCATCCAATGGTTGAGAGCGCTTCTAAGGGAAGTGAGGTAAGGAGAAAACCCTAGCCACTCCACCCCTGCTGGTGGTGGCTGCCATTCATGAGAGTGAGAGATAGAGAGCACACAAGAGAAACCACAACCTGAGAGAGAGGAAGAAGAAGAGGCAGAGGTTCTGTCCAGATTTGCCGCATCTGACTAGACAGTGTTCAAGCTGGTTATTGGAGGCTCAAATGTGCTTGGATCGACCCCAAACTTGGTGAGCTTGTTCCTTACTTTGAGTATTTCGATCTGGTTAGCTGGTTTGAGGATTGGGTTAGTGGAGCATCAGATTTGAGAGTAGTTTTGTCAGCTCTGACTGCTGCAGTTTCAGAACAGAGTATTTTTGGGATACGAACAGTTTGGGTAGGCAAACAATGTTCGATTGAGCTGAAATTTGGAGGGGATCTCAGGAACTCGTGTATCTACTTTTTTGCCAAATTTGGTGCTGTTTGGTTCAAAGGTTTAAGAGCAGTTTGCAAAACACTGAAGGGTACGGAAGCTGTGTAAACTCTGCTTTGCTAAAATCTTGCTTCTTGTGGTTGTTATTGCTGTTGCCAGTTGGCAACGTGGAGAGTGTGTTTTAAATCTCTCTAGAGGTTCTAGAGCAGACTTCGTACTCATCATTCTCATAGTGAAGTTGCGTGGACTGGTCGGTCCATAGCCGTGGTTTTTTACTCCTCAAGTTGAGGAGGTTTTTCCACGTTAAATCCTGTGTCGCATGTGCATGTTGTTTGTGTTATTCCGCTGCTTACTTGTCGGTTGAAGCTGTCCTCAAAGTTCATCACAAGTGGAGGAGGTTGTGTAGTGTGCATATTTGTCGTGTCGGTGAATTTGTGCAGCGCACTGTTGCTGTCCAGCCCCAACAAAGTGGCATCAGAGCCTTGGTTTGCTTGTGCAAATTGCTGAGTTTTTTGTGGTGAAAGATGGAAGTGAATACCAACAGGATGATATCTTTGAATGGTACAAATTATAAAGCATGGAAGGGCAAGATGGAGGACTTGTTATATGTGAAAGAATACTGGAAGCCAGTGTTCTCCATTGAGATGCTGGAGGGCATTGAGGAAGGTCGGTGGAAGGTACTTCATCGCCAAGCTTGTGGGTTTATTCGGCAATGGGTCGATGACAATGTTTTGAACCATATCATTGATGAGACACATGCACGCACCTTATGGCAGAAATTGGAAGAGTTGTTTTCCCAAAAAGAAGGTACAAACAAGATGTTCTTGGTCAAACAATTGATGTGCTTGAGGTACAAAGAGGGCACTCTAATTGCAGATCATGTGAATAGATCCCAAGCCATTATAAATCAGCTTTCTTCAATGGGAATAACATTTGAAGATGAAGTGAGAGTTTTGCTGCTACTAGGCTCATTACCAGACAGCTGGGAGACCTTTAAGGCCACGGTTTGCAATTCAGCACCTAATGGAGTTATCACTTGGAATCCTGTGAAAACCAGGGTACTAAATGAAGAGTCCAGAAAGGTGGCCGAAGCTAGTTCTTCCTTACATTTAGAGGTGCTAGTCACTCAATCCAGGGGGAGAAGAAAGAGCAGAGGTCCAGGTAAAGGGGCAGAAAGAGGTAGGAACAAATCAAAAAGTAAGTATGCTGATTATGAGTGCCATCACTGCCATTAGAAGGGCCAGATTAAGTGGCAATGTGACAAGTGAAGAAAGACAAAAAGAAAAAGAGGAAGCAAGATCAGAAGCAAGTTGACAGTGGTAGTGACACAGAGGGAAACCGAGTTACTACAGTAGAAGAGGACATCATGCTTGTTATGCATGAAGAAAATGAGGGTAGTTTTGGTTCAACTGTTGAGGAGAGGATCACTGTTATTTCTGATGAAACCGTCAACCTTGTGGATGATGATGAGATGATTTGGATACCGGACAGCGGTGCTACCATTCATGCTACATCTCGCAGAGAGCTCTTCACAAACTATATATCATGTGATTTTGGTGTTGTGAAGATGGGGAACAATGATAGAGCAGCTATCATTGGAAAAGGAGATGCGCATTTGGAGACCGCAAATGGTACAAGGTTAGTCCTCAAATCTGTGAGGCATGTTGAGGCACTTCGTCTCAATATTATCTCGGTTGGTTTTCTTGATGGAGATGATTACTTGAGCAGTTTTGGAAAAGGGCAGTACAAGCTCACCAAAGGCAACATGATTGTTGCAAGAGGTAAAATGGTCTCAGCATTGTATCGTGTTCATGCTAAGCTCTTTAGTGCTTCTGTCAATGCACTAGGAAGGATGATCATTGTGCTCTATGACACAAGAGACTTGGGCACATGAGGGAGAAGGGGATGACAGTGCTAGTGAAGAAAAAATTGTTGAAGGGTGTGAAAGGAGTTCACATCAACAAATGTTCAGATTGTCTAGCAGGGAAGCAGCACCGAGTTTCCTTCAAGACTCTACCTCCTCACAAGAAGCATGAGAAGCTGGACTTGATACATGCCAATGTTTACAAAATGCCGGTAAGATCTCTTGGTGGTGCTAAGTACTTTGTGACTTTTATTGATGACTTTTCTAGGAAAGTTTGGGCCTTCACTTTGAGGACCAAAGATCAAGTACTAGGTGTATTCAAGAAATTCCAAGTCTCGGTTGAGAGAGAAACTGAGAAGAAGATCAAGTGCTTTCACACTGATAATGGAGGAGAATACATTGGGCCATTTGATGCATATTGCAAGCAGCAAGGTATTAGGCATCAATTTACTCCCTCCAAGACACCACAGCTGAATGGTCTTGCTGAGAGGATGAACAGTACAATTGTGGAGAGAGTTAGATGCTTGTTGTCAAGTGCAAAGCTACGCAAACACTTTTAGGGTGAGGCTTTGATGACTGCAATTTATCTTATTAATCTCTCACCAAGTTATACTTTGCAGGGAGATGTTCCTAACAGGGTTTGGTGTGACAAGGGTGTCTCATATGACCACCTAAAGGTTTTTTGGTGCAAGGCCTTTGTTCATATTCCTCAAGATGAAAGGTCAAAGCTTGATTCGAAGACACGACAATGTATCTTTCTTGGCTATGGTAGTGATGAGTTTGGCTACAAGCTGTTTGACCCTATAGTAAGGAAAGTTGTGAGAAGCCGTGATGTTGTGTTTGTTGAAGACCAAACAATTGAGGATATTGTGAAGACAAAGGGGCAGGTTCCTCCTCAACAGCAAGACATGATTGATTCTGACCCAGTTCCTGCAGCTCCAGCTCCTGTGCAAGTTGAAGAAGATGCAGAAGATGTACAAGATGATGTACATGGTGGTGCAGGTGAAGAAGATGCACCCCATCAGCAGCAACAAGAGTATGATGTTGAAGTTAATGATCCGGATCAGCAGGGAGCACCAACACCAGAAAGTCCACCAGTTGCTGCACTCAGAAGATCCAACAGGGGTCGAATTCCTTCCAGTAGGTATCCCTCAGATCAATACGTGGTGTTATTATCTGATGGTTCAGAACCTGAATGCTTTGTAGATGCAATGGAAGATGAGCACAAGAAGGAGTGGAAAAATGCTATGCAAGAGGAGATGGATTCCTTGCATAAGAATCATACTTATGAGTTGGTGAAGTTGCCCAAGGGCAAGAAAATTTTGAAGAACAAGTAGGTCTACAGAATCAAGCAAGAAGAGCACACATCATATCCAAGGTACAAGGCCAGGCTAGTTGTAAAAAGATTCGGCCAAAGAAAAGGCATTGACTATGATGAGATCTTTTCTCCGGTTGTGAAGATGACATCCATAAGAGTAATCCTTGGCATGGCAGCAAGTCTCAACTTGGAGGTTGAGCAAATGGATTTGAAGACTGCATTCCTTCATGGTGAGTTGAAGGAAGAAATATACATGGAGCAACCTGAGGGGTTTCTTGTGAAAGGCAAAGAAGACTATGTGTGCAAGCTAAAGAAAAGTCTCTATGGCCTAAAACAAGCACCAAGACAATAGTACATGAAGTTTGAAACTGTCATGGGGGAGCAAGGCTACAAGAAGTGTAGCTCGGAGAATTGTGTGTTTATTCAGAGGTTCTCAGATGATGATTTCATCATATTGTTGCTCTATGTTGATGATATCCTGATTGTTGGAAATAATGTCTCTAGGATTGCTAAGTTGAAGAAGGAGTTGACCAAATGTTTTTCTATGAAAGACTTAGGTCCATCAAAGAACATTCTCGGAATGAGAATTGAGCGAGACAGAAATTGCAGCAAGTTGTACTTGTCTCAAGAGAAGTATATTGAGAAGGTACTTCAGAAGTTTAGGATGGAAAATGCAAAAGTTGTGTGTTGTCCACTAGCAGTCCATTTCAAGTTGAGCAGAAATCAATGTCCTACCATTGATGAGCAGAAAAAGGAAATGCATCATGTTTCTTATGCTTCAGCGGTAGGGAGTTTGATGTATGCTATGGTGTGTACAATGTCTTACATTGCTCATGCGGTTAGTACTGTGAGCAGATTTATGTCCAGTCCAGGAAGACCTCATTGGGAAGCCGTGAAGTGGATTTTGAGATATCTCCGGGGCAGCACAAATCTAAAACTTTGTTTTGGTGATGGTGAGGCCAAGCTGATTGCTTTTTCAGATTCTGATATGGCTGGAGATGTTGACAGAAGGAAGTATACTTCAGGTTACTTGGTTACCTATGCAGGGGGAGCGGTGTCATGGCAAAGCAGGCTACAAAAGTGTGTGGCATTGAATACAACTAAAGCTGAATTCATTGCTGTAACAGAGGCGAGCAAAGAACTATTGTGGCTGAAATGGTTGGCTTGTGAGCTTGGTTTTAAGCAAGACAAGTATGTGTTGTTTTGTGACAACCAAAGTGCTATCCACTTGAGTAAGAATGCAAACTTTCATTCAAGGTCTAAGCATATAGAACTCCGTTATCATTGGATTCGAGATGTGTTATATTCCAAGCAAATGCAACTTGAGAAGGTTCACACTGATGACAATACGGCTGATATGTTGACTAAAGTGGTGACAAGGAAGAAACTTGAAGTATGCCGCTGACTCGCTAGCATGGCTACTGGAAGGCAGTGAGACCCTCCACGTTGTCGGGAGGGGGAGTTTGTTGGGCTAAGTCCCTCCATATGGAGGTGCGTTGGCAGCCCAATATCAGCGCATAAGTCCAACACATGTCAGTAGTTGATCTTCGCTGCATCCAACGATTGAGAGCGCTTCTAAGGGAAGTGAGGTAAGGAGAAAACCCTAGCCACTCCACCCCTGCTGGTGGTAGCTGCCATTTGTGAGAGTGAGAGAGAGAGCACACAAGAGAAACCACAACCTGAGAGAAAGGAAGAAGAAGAGGCAGAGATTCTGTCCAGATTTGCTGCATCTGACTAGACAATGTTCAAGTTGGTGATTGGAGGCTCAAACGTGCTTGGATCAACCCCAAACTTGCTGAACTTGTTCCTTACTTTGAGTACTTCGATCTGATTAGCTGGTTTAAGAATTGGTTCAGTGGAGCATCAGATTTGAGAGTGGTTTTGTCAGCTCTGACTGCTGCAGTTTCAGAACAGAGTAGTTTTGGGAGATGAACAGTTTGGGTAGGCAAACGATGTCCGATTGAGCTGAAATTTGGAGGGGATATTAGGAACTCGTGTGTATACTTGTCTGCCAAATTTGGTGCTGTTTGGTTCAACGGTTTAAGAGCAGTTTGCAAAACACTGAAGGGTACAGAAGCTGTGTAAACTCTACTTTGCTGAAATCTTGCTTTTTATGGTTGTTATTGCTGTTGCCGGTTGGCAACGTGGAGAGTGTGTTGTAAATCTCTCTATAAGTTCTAGAGCAGATTTTTTACTCATCATTCTCATAGTGAAGTTCCGTGGACTGGTCGGTCCATAGCCGTGGTTTTTTACTCCTCAAGTTGAGGAGGTTCTTCCACGTTAAATCCTGTGTCACATGTGCATGTTGTTTGTGTTATTCCGCTGCTTACTTGTTGGTTGAAGCTGTCCTCAAAGTTAATACAAGTGGAGGAGGCTGTGTAGTGTGCATATTTACCGTGTCGGTGAATTTGTGCAGCGCATTGTTACTGTCCAGCCCAACACTTATTGCAGTCAAAAGCCTTGGCGAAAGCATATCACAGACTAGTGAGTTCTAGATTACAAATCTGATTAGCCTGCTGCAAAATTATATCAAAACATAATTGTAAAGTTATTTAAACATATAGAGCAACTAGTAGGTTTGGACCAGTAAGGTGAGTAGCTTGTTGGTATTTACAGGAGAGCTGTTATCACCAAGAACTGATTTGTTGTAACCCGTCAATTGGCTAACCTGTATTTCGTTCTTTTCTGTTTCCCGGTGCGCCTCCGCCGCCGCTGCTTTCTTCTTGGGATGTTGGTGGAAGGCTGAGGTGAAGCTGTCCAGGTAAGGAATCCGCAAGGCTTGAAGAAGTAACTGGGTTGCTTCTATGCCGGGAACATGATGATGCTGATGTCCCCGGGAAGAGCTGGTGCTCCTGAGGCCGCGATGCAACCTGACCAGAAGCAACAGAGTGATGCTGCTGATTCTGCAGTGCGGATGGTGTGTTGGTTGGGGGCACCATGTGCATGATGCTTGAATTAGAAGCATTGCTCCATGTATCATGTCACGTTGGATGGGTTGCTAAATTAGTAGTGTAGCTTCTCCCTATGGGATGTGGCACCCCAAGGCTGCATAGATTCACGCTATTGTTTCCGATCCTTGCACGAAGCTCGTTCTGCAGTTCTATTATTTGGGCTCTGAGTGTAGTATTCTCATCTTGCAGCTTGGTCTTCTCTGAACTGACCTATTAATAAGTGTAACTTAGGCTTAACCTTGAAGGTAATGAAGCAAATAACCTGAAACAACTATATCATTTGATAAATTATGAAGGCAGCAACCACAAGTTGGAAAGGAGAGACATCAATGGGAATTTATTTATATGTGAGTTAATTCAAGTAAAGGCATTGCTTACAGGTACAATAGATACTTCATGAACTTTAGAAGATAAATGCATGCTAGCTAGACTTTCATCCTTATAGTGAAGAAGGAAAACAGTTATCATCTAAGGCACGCTAGCTAGATCTTCATTAAACCCTTTTGCCCCCCTTTGTTGTTAGATCTATAAATTATCCCTGTTGTTCGAGAAACACAATAATCTAGGGAACATGCAAAATGTTTAAATTTTGAGCACAAGTATATGCACAGTTTCTGGAAGGCAAGTATATGAGCACTTAATATTTCAGAACTCACATATTGGTGCTCAGTTAGAAGAGTAGATTGCTCCTTTCTAAGAGATTCAACTTGAGTAATTAAATCTCGCAGTACTCGTGCAGCATCACCCAATACTGTAGCTTTTCCACTATTTTGTCGATCATGATCTGTAATAGAAGAACTATGTTTATCAGAAAAATAATGTTGAGTACAATGAGCTCTACAAGGAATAACAATATGCATGCAAACTCTACAGTCCCATGGCAATACTTTTGGATGATTGACGCCAAAGGGTAATTACATACGAAAGATTATCCATCTTGGCATGATTTATTCAGCGTATGCAATAATGCGGTGCACAAAAAAAGGAAATACAAATAATGATTTCAGGTATTTTCATAATATGTAATATCAACCTTCTATATGGGCTAAAGAACAAGCTGATGAAAACTTTCCCCTTCAGAACTTTGTTCTTGAGACATGTGGTGGACCACTCAAAAGTGAGCTTGGAAGAAAGTAGGAAGCCAACCTTTCACATGGGAATATTTAGCAATTTAACAAAATGGGCCCATGTAGACTTTTACAATCCTAGAAAGGATTGCTAGGATATATAAAATACTCCCTCCATTCATTATTATAAGATGTTCTCACTTTTTTCTAATTCGGATGCATATAGATGCATTTTAGTGTGTTTGTTCACTCATTTCAGTCCTTATGTATTTCATATTGAAATATCCAAAACATCTTATATTTGTGAACGGATGGAGTACTGAATAATGAGATGAGTTTCACCCAAAATATAAACAGCAAGATGCAACAGCAACAACAGACAATTGAATACAGGAATCAACATATGCTCTTCCAGTCGTGGCGTCAATACTACGAATTGTGAACATGTACTGTGCATCAGATACACATGAACACTACCAAACATATAACCTAATAATGAGATGAGTGTATTGGTTCCCAGTTGTCATTAATTTATTAAAAAGACATATGAGTCCAAGTTGAGGGAACAGAGTGATGTAATCCATGTGCAATAACTTAACTGGTATTTTTCCCAAAAGGGAAGATTAAATCAGCTAAAAATTGTCATTGATTAATGATGCATCGTACTAACCTAACATACTGCTGAGCTCAACAAAAAGGTCATTCAACTGGTCACCTACAGCACACAAATCATCAGAATAAGAGAAAAGTGTATACCAAAGGAAGGGTGGAGTATTGGGCTGGTCATAGTGGGGAGTAACTTATACTAGTGTCACGCATATGACACTAGTCTAAGTTACTACCTCCATAGTGCAAAGTAACATAGTAGTAGTATCATAGATGGCTTCATTTATTAGCTTGTAGACTCATCTTTTCTCCGGAAGCGTTATATTATAGTAACATATTATGTTACTCTCTCCTCATTAACTACATGCCACATAAACAAAAATTTCTTTGAGTGCGCTATGTTACTATCTAAATTACTCCCACTATGACTAGCATTAGAGGAAATTAAGAAGTAATATAATGGACCACGCCTAGGTTTAGAATAATATGAAGTTGGAAATGTTACAGATATGATCGACTTAAGTCATTGAAAATGACTGCCTAACTGCAAGTCTATATGGTAAGTACTTCTCCCAGCATCCATACGGCCGATCACAAGATAAAAGAGCAGGCGTCGAACTGCAGAACCCCGTGTCCTAAATAATCTTCAATTCGAGGAGTCTTCTTCTATTTTATGTTTGCTGTATAGGAAACGCTGATCTCTTGGATGACTCCACTCATGCTTTTTAAATGATGACATCTTTTTCTTTTAAAGCAAGCCTGAGTCAGTTCAAAGAACAGAATCCAAAATAACTGGAAGCACCGACATGGATGCAAATGCAAAAGACTGTGAAAATAATCAGGTGAAACACCAGTCTATTGGAGCAGATGAGCTCCTCTGCCATCAGGTAGTAGTAATAAGTACTTGCAGTCTTTTACAGGGCTAGCAAACAACTAAATCTGACATTAAAACTACTCAGCATGCAGATTTATGGTAGCAAAAGAATACAATTCATGAAGAGGTGAACTAGGAGACTGGTCACAATTAAGGCAAGTTTAAGTCACAACTTAAACATATGAAATACATATTTATAAAAAACCTATGAGGAATGATGCTTGCTAAGATTATTGTTATTGATGCTGGTTTGGTCAAATGGATATAACGAGAAGATTATGCTTGTTAGGTGGAGTTTAGAATTATTCTTGGACAACAACCCAAGATGACAAGTGAATAACGACAATATATTGTGGGATAAAGCTGAAATCCAAGTAATTAGAAGAAATGTCTGGCATTGTAAATCACGTACTGCAAGGAATGCCGAATTCAATCCATTTGCATATTGCAGCCTTTCACAGGAAATGCTACCAGGGACGAATCAAGAGTTCGTTGTACCACCGCCAAAAAGTGGAGCCTAGCTTAGACCACATGCATGGAACTACAGAGTTCTTTTTACAGGAGACTACTCTTCCAAATATCGGCTGACTTTGAAGTTAATCGGCCAGTTAATCGGTACTCAGAGGGTGCCCGGTTCAAAAACTTCCTATTCGCCGCGTTTCTCACTCAGACAGTTAGGCCTGTCAGACCGATTTATCGGCTGTCAGACCAAGTAATCGTGGCACAACGATTAACTTGGATGCCGGTTTGGCCGACTAAAGCCCAAAATTTCCATCCCGTGCACTTCTCCAGCCGCCCTTTAGAATTATTCCTAGACAACAACCCAAGATGACAAGTGAATAACGACAAAATATTGTGGTAAGTGCATCCAGATTCATTCATGTGTCTGCCCCACCATCTCATCAATTAGAAAACAGAAAAAATCTAGCAAAAATAAATTTGATCATGCACATCCTAGGCTAATTGGCCAAAGCAACAAAGTAAAATTTATTACTGCTATAACGCTAGGTAACTCATGTAGCTAAGCAAATGAAAATGTATCGAAGAAGATAAGTAACTAAAGACCAACCTGTCAACGTGCTTTTCGGCAGCAGAACTTGAGCTGCCAGCCATTGAATTTGAGCTCTGCGCATCAGCCACCATTCCAAGATTCTGGTGTCTACATAACAGAAAAGACTGTTGGAGCACCCTAGAGATAAAGCTAAAATCCAAGTAATTAGAAGAAATGTCTGGCATCGTAAATCACGTATAGCAAGGAATACCGAATTCAGTCCATTTACAGATAGCAGGCTTTCATAGGAAATGCTACCAGGGATGAATCAAGAGTTCATTGTATCACCGCAAAAGGTGGAGCCTAGCTTAGACCACATGCATGGAACTACAGAGTTCTTTTTACAGGAGACTACTCTTCCAAATATCGACTGACTTTGAAGTTAATCGGCCAGTTAATCGGTACTCGGAGGGTGCCCGGTTCGAAAACTTCGTATTCGCTTCGTTTCTCACTCAGACACTTAGGCCTGTCAGAACGATTTATCGGCTGCCATACCAAGTAATCATGGCACAACGATTAACTTGGATGCTGGTTTGGCCGACTAAAGCCCAAAATTTCCATCCCGTGCACTTCTCCAGCCGCCCCACAGCTTAGGGTTGGAGGAAATTGAGGCTCCCACTCATCCTCCTCTCCCCTCACGATTCGAGGAACTGGCCGGCGACTGCTTGAATCGTAATTCCATGGCAATGAGTAGCTTCACAGAAATGATCCTGTCAATCACTTCAATAACCTACCTAGCCCTTTCTTGGCAGCGATCTGGCATTAGGTATATTGAGACCTAGAAATATTCTTTACAATTTATTTTCTACTCCCTCCGTAAACTAATATAAGAATGTTTAGAACACTATTTTAGTGTTCTAAACATTCTTATATTAGTTTACGGGGGAAGTACCTTATTAAAATATTTTTAGACCATCAATCGCTGATAAAATCAATCATAAAACTATTTAAATCCTATTAACTCTATGGTCTCTAAGAATCCGGTATACAGAGTTACATACTCCACATATCAACTTGATCATTCCAACAACAAAAGCTACATGAAAGCACCATGAGACCCTACAAGAAACAATTAAAAATCATCTTGGACTGTTGGTGCTAAGCTAGGCCCATACCTCCCCAGTGAATCTCAAACCACACACAAAAATAATCAGCTCTCGTCTCCATAATTCGCACCACCTGATAATTAGCTCTCGTCTCCGTAATTCGCACCACCTTAACCCTGAGCATAACCAGCCCTAGCAAGCCATCGGTAGTCGACAAAGAGAACCATACCTGAATGAATTCACATCTGAAGACGCAGTCTTGGATGTCCCTACAGCCTGGGTGGATCTTGGTCCGCTAGGGTCGGCCGGCCGGCGCTGGGGGGGGGGGAGCCAGGGGGGGGGGGGGGGGGGAGGGGGCAAGCACGCAACGAGCGTGTGGTGGCCACCCAACACCAGCACACTTGTGTGATGCACGTGCCAGCAAGGTGACACATTTGTTTAGCTATAGGAAAGAGTCTAAAACAAGGACGTGGCTACCTGGCACACAAGCGCTCTGGCTGAAAGGAAATGCCAGTCGCGCGGCCCTGACAGGACAACCCTGAAAAAGAAAAAGATGCGCCCCCACCCTAGTACCGATCTCACGCAACCTCTCTCCCTCCTCTTATGTGAAGGCCCACACACGCGAGGGGACCCCTTCATCCTCCATGCTCCTCCTTTCTTCCTTCAAAACAAATATGGAGAACAAGGACAGACAGATTGCTCCCCCGTCAATGGCGTCTTGAGAAAGAAGAAACGCATACAAGGACCCCTCCTTCCTCCTCCTTTCTTCCCCGAAATCAGATCTAGAGAATGAAAAAGAGAGCCTACCGCCCCCCAAATAGGTAAGCACTAGCTCCCCTGGCCATCTCTCCTCTTTAGTCTTCGATCATGTCTTGCTTGATCGGCCACCCTAGTCGTGCCAGTTTGAACATCAACTGGTTTTTTGCTTTGGTGAAAAAACAAGAGCATCTGGTCGATTGCTTTTAGGCAACCCTACTGTATGTATGGGGCAACTATGTATAATGCATTATGTACATTGATGTACAATTGTAGTAAGACAAAACCAAAACTAGATAAAAAAGGGACAACTCTAGTACCAAAACTGGGCAACTTCAGTGTTGTTTAGCAGATAAAGGGTACACAATCCAGGATTTTGATTATAGGTGCCCATTTTTGGTGCTAGAGCAACTACTCGACTGTTATTGAGCCAAAGACCCTAGGAAACGCACATTGTATGCATGCAACAACTGGGTGTAATGAACTGTGTAAACCAAAACAACGCATGAACAAATATGGGCAACTCTAGTAGAAAAAAGGGCAACTGATGTGTTGTTTAGCAGACAGATGGTACAAACCCAGCCAGCCCCCAAAAATATTGTTTCTGTAAACATGAGGCAACCATATTGTATCCATTGAGACAACTCTATGCAAAAAAACCTTTTGGAACATAAAACACATGAAGTATATAGTAGAAAGCATAAAACTCATGTTATAAAAGTAGTAGTAACATGCATGTGCTAAAACATAACTTTTGCGTTCACTGTCGTTCTCGCTAAGACTCAAACAACAAACACAAAAAATTCGAACAAGCCCACATTCATGTACTTTGCTATCATTGCAGATGGTATCGCTAAAAATAAAAGAGTATAAACTACACCGAAGATAGGTCTTCTGCCATCGGTAAGCTCTCCGTCAGATGCACGTTCTTTCCATCATCAAACGTTGTGATTTCTGCTGCTGAAAAAAGAGCAAAAAATGTAAATCACATATCACATAAAACAAACCTTTGCTGCTATATATGGGTGTCATACTGCTAGAAACATAAAGGTAGAAGAAAAAAGAAACAGAAACGTTTTGACAATAATTAATATATAAGTTGCCTCTAGTTTACTCTATAGTTTCCCAAACAACTGCTTATAGTTGCTCCTTTTATTCTAGAACTAATTTCTGCAAAAGATGATGCAATGTTTTTCTGGTGGGCTAACACACAGTTTGTTGCAGGTTCATGTGGTGACAAAAAAGACAATTAGTAGTTGGAAAAAAGATGATTGATCTGAATGAACCGCCACTTGACGTAGAGTGCATCAACATGTCAATTGAGTTGGGTACACCCTTCTTACATGTAGGTTGTGAGCAGGAGGATCACCATTTGGAGGAGGGGGTTGGTGAGTCCCCTGACGCCAACATTGTATCTAATAGTACTCATGTCCCGAACAATCATGTCGCTGCTCCCCCACCTATGGTTGCTCCTGCTAATGCTTTTGTTGATGAGGAAAATGAGTTGGAAGACGAAGAAGCTGGGTCACAGCCACAACAACCTTATGTTGGCATGTTCTTCGACACATTAGTCGATGCCAGGGAAAACTATAATTGCTACGCCTTGATGGTGGGTTTTTCAATCAATTCGAATACGTCTTACAGGTCAGCCTACACGAGCATGCTGGAAAAACAAAAATTCTGCTATAACAAGTTCCGCAAGCTAGTGGAGAGGGTTGGGGTCTTGGATGTTGTCTCGCCCAGCAAAAACACTACATGCCCAAGCTCATCTGAACAAGATGTTGAAGAGGATGGTGAAGAACACACTTATAAGAAGAAAGAGAAAGCGAGAGACTATAATGCAAACAAAATGCCCTACTAAGATGGTGGTGAAGCTTACAGATGGCAGATGGGAGGTTATCACTTTTGTTGCAGATCACAACCACCCACTAATTGACAAGCCATCACTTTCGAAATACCTCCATTCTCACCAAGGCATCCTGCCCGATGAGAAAAAATTTCTTACTCGCCTTAACGACTATAACTTGATAATAGGTACAATAAAAAAACCACCCCACACCACCTTCCCCCCTTCTCATTGAATTAATCTTGTTACTAGAGAAGTGTTACTTATTCCTTCCTCAAGAATTGGATTTCTTTTCTATCCTAGTATATATAAAAAGGAAAAAAAGCCTCACAAACTGTATAGGATTCATGGATGACCCTAATCAAAAAAACTTGACAACTTAAATAGTAAACTGAGGCAACTATGTTCATTTTTATGCAACTCTGATAATAAAAAAAGCATGACCCAGCAAAAAAGTTTGTGAAAAAGTCTAGCTTGCTCTACTTATGCATAAGTGTTGCTTTATGTTCTCTATAAAAACAAGTTGCTCACTACATTGTGTTAGTTGCCTGAAACACAAGTTATTTATTTGTTTTTGCTAGCAAGGATGATGATGATAATGTCATCATGCTACGACTCAGAGTTAATTGTCCCGTACACAGCTAAAGCCATCCACAACCACTGTTCAAAGCTGAATGTCACAACTAAGGAAATTGACATTGAAGAAACACTCAACTACTTCTGCAAGGTGATGGAAAATGGCCCATGATTCTTCTTTAAATGCAAGACGGATGCGGGCGGCGGGACATGAAACTTGTTTTGGGTGGATGGTGCGACACGGAAAGCTTACGCGGAGGCTTATCATGATTGTGTATCATTTGATGCAATTTATCTCACAAACATGTATAGTATGCCATTTGCCCCTTTCATTGGCATCAACAAGCATGGCAGTCAATTATGCTTGAATGTGGATTTGTGCGGCAAGAACTAGCCTCAAGTTATGACTGTTTGTTTGATGCTCTCTTGGAGGCTATGGATGGGTTGGATCCGGAAAACATCATCACTGACCAAGACGTTGCTATGGTGCAAGCAATCAAGACGAAGTTCTCGAAAATGTTCACCGTTGTTGTTGTTGGCATATAATGAAGAAAGCACAAGAGAAGCTTGGCCCTGCATTGGCTAGGAACCCAGATTTGGTCAAAGACTTCAATGAATGCATTGACTTCAGTTTCACCCCAGCTGAATTTGAACGGAAGTGGGCTATGCTTTTGTTGAAGTATGAGGGTCTTATGAATGGCCACTTCGAGAAACTCTATGAATACCGGGCTACAGGAGTGTCGTGCTACTTCAAATTCAGTTTTTTCCCTTTCCTTCAGTCGACGCAACGCAGAGAAGGGTTCAATGCTGTCTTAAAGCACTATGTGAACCCACACAAGTCAATCCTCAACTTCGTCAAGCAATACGAGAATATTCAAGTACACATACTCGTGAGGGAGGGCGGGAACGACTACTGGACAGAACATTTCGACACACAAAGATGGTCTTTCCCCATTGAGCAGCATGCCTACAAGGCCTAGGGACATCTATGTAAAATTTAGAACTGAGTTTCAGATGATTGGTGTAGCACCCAAGATGCGATTCTATCCCAATCACGTGATGAACTGATGATTGGGGCACAACCACATTTCGAGCGCATAGCAAGGTGGATATCATTACAACATACCATGTAGTGAATAGATGAGAATACAAGATAAAGGCTTACACTCGCCACAAGCCACAACATGAATACATCAATACATCAATACATAGCAATCATCATACAGAAGAGCAGGATCCGACTACGGATGAAATCAAATGAAAAAGAAGAACGACATCCACCCTGCTAATCCCAGGCTCCCCGACCCGAAACCTATTCCTTGATCGAAGAAGAAGAAGTAGAAGAACTCCAAAACAAGCAAGCATTGCTCTCACGTCTTGATCATCGCATTACCTGTACCAGAAACTACTTTTGTAGTAATGTGTGAGCCACGAGGACTCAGCAATCCCATTACCATGGGTATCAAGACTAGCAAAGCTTAATGGGTATATGATACGTCTCCAATGTATCTATAATTGTTGATTGTTCCATGCTATTATATTATCAATCTTGGATGTTTTATAATCATTTTATATCATTTTTTGGTACTAACCTATTGACATAGTGCCAAGTGCAAGTTGTTGTTTTTCCCATGTTTTTTACATCGCAGAAAATCCATATCAAATGGAGTCCAAATGCCACAAAACTTTGCGGAGATTTTTTATGGACCATAAGGAACGTAATGGGCCCTGGCTGCGCCTGGGGGTCCCCCGAGGGGAGCACAACCCACCAGGGCGTGCCAGGAGGCCCAGGCACACTCTGGTGGGTTGTGCCCACCTCCGGTGCCCCCTGGACCGCCTCTTTGCTCTATAAATACCCCAATATTTCCAAAACCCTAGGGGAGTCAACAAAATATTGATCCAGCTGCCGCAGAGTCCAAAACCACCAGATCCTATCTAGACACCATCTCGGATGGGGTTCACCACCTCCATTGGTGCCTCTCCGATGATGCGTGAGTAGTTCTTTGTAGACCTTCGGGTCTGTAGTTAGTAGCTAGATGGCTTCCTCTCTCTCTCTTGATTCTAAATACAATGGTCTCTTGGAGATCCATATGATGTAACTCTTTTCTGGTGTGTTTGTTAGGATCCGATGAACTCTGAGTTTATGATCCGATCTATCTCTTTTTATATCCATGAAAGTATTTGAGTTTCTTTGATCTCTTTTATGCATGATTTTTTATAGCCTCGTATTTCTTCTCCGATATTTGGGTTTTGTTTGGCCAACTTGATCTATTTATCTTGCATTGGGAAGAGGTGCTTTGTAGTGGGTTCGATCTTACGGTGCTTGATCCAAGTGACAGAAGGGGAATCGACACGTATGTATCATTCCTACTAAGGATAAAACGATGGGGTCTATCTCTACATAGATAGATCTTGTCTACATCATGTCATCATTCTTATTGCATTACTCTGTTTCCCCATTGTCGGCGTCCTGCGAACGGGGGTACCCAGACATGCCTGCCCGCGGCCCAGGGCGTGGCTCCACCCGCGCCCTTGTACGACCCAACTTCATCAACCAACGCTCAAGACCCTCGCGAGGCGGACGACACAAGACCTCCTCAAGGGCAGCCTCGCTAGGCTGGCTTGCGAGGAGCGAAGATATCAACACAAGGGGCACCTCGTGAGGTTCCCGTGACGTGAGCCATGACAACCAAGGCCAGGCAGGAGCCAGCGGGCGCAGGGTGCTAGTTTCGTCTTTGATGCTAAAGAGGCAGGCGTAGGTGCGGAGTCCCGAGTCGTCAGGCAAAGGTTTCCATATCAGTGCAACGAGACCAAGAGCAGCAGGATGGCAAGACGGAGTTCACCACGGAGCCCACGACGGCGTCACCACCAGAGCCTTTGGCAGGCGAAGACCACCTTTTGTCAGGATGACTTGTACGCGTTGTCCCCTTCGAATTGGCCATTGTGGGATTCCTTTCCGCCTAATATTTGGGGAGAGCACCCGAGCCTCTATAAATAGGGAAAGCCACCACCGTAGCCAGGGATCGGCTCATCTAGAGAGAGAGGCGCATTGAGAGACGGATCACTCAGATCATCCCCAGCCACACAAGCTCATCAAGCTCAAGAACACCTCTCCTCGGGAGGCTATTCTTCCCTTGTACTTGTTCATCCCCAGCCTATAAGGCAATCCACCAAACCACACTTGAGTAGGGTATTACACCGCAACGATGGCCCAAACCAGTATAAACTCTTGTGTCCCTTGTTCCTCGGGTTCGGCGAGCTAGGCTTTGAGATCATGGCGAGAGCGTGAGCTAGGGGGAGAGATCTTCGTGCGCACCCCAGTGTTCAAACCTCAAGGGTTTGCTAGAACCCGTAATCCGACATCTGGCGCGCCAGGTAGGGGTGTGCCGAGGTTTTCTACCCCATCGACCGATCCGCAGTCGCCCCGCATCTTTGATATCTGACGATCCGACGACCCAGGCCGACCGCTGGGCGGCCCGGCTAGCTCAAGTACCTCCAAGCGGCCTGCGCGCCACCCAACGCCAGCGCGGGTCGATGTATGCCGCCCTCATGCCGCTCAGTGCTAGTCTTTTGTTAAGCATCTTGTGTGAATCCCTGACATGTATTTTGTTGTCATGGTTGGTGGCTGTAGCATGTTCATCTCATTGCATTTAGATGCCTACTTGCTGTAAATCACAGACCGGTGTCAATTTTGAAACACTTGCGATTTCCAAACCGTAACTCCGATTCCGGTGATCTTTATATCGTTTTCAAGCGATTTCATCTCATCTTTCCAGTGGCACCCTTGGAATTCCAAGTTGAGGCCAGGTTCATGCATTTCCTGTCATATCTTGCATTTTGCATCCCGCATCGCATCCCGCATAGCATATCTTCATTTCATCATGTCGTTTGATCCTTGCACGTGGTTGATTGTATCCTTGTTGCTTGTTTGTCTTGTTTGGGTAGAGCCGGGATACGAGTTCTCTACCGAGGAGCCCGTTGAGTTTGCTTGTGAGGATCCAGTCAACTCTGACAACTGTGCAGGCAAGATGATCACACCCTCAAAATCACTACTATCTTTGCTATGCTAGTTTGCTCGCTCTTTGCTATGCCAATGCTACGATGCCTACCTTTTGCTTGTCAGCCTCCCAATTGCCATGTCAAACCTCTAACCCACCTTGTCCTAGCAAACCGTTGATTGGCTATGTTACCGCTTTGCTCAGCCCCTCTTATAGCGTTGCTAGTTGCAGGTGAAGATTGGAGGCCGTTCCTTGTTGGAACATTTATTTACTTGTTGGGATATCATTATATTGCTATGTTATCTTAATGCATCTATATACTTGGTAAAGGGTGGAAGGCTCGGCCTCTCGCCTAGTGTTTTGTTCGACTCTTGCCGCCCTAGTTTCCGTCATATCGGTGTTATGTTCCCGGATTTTGCGTTCCTTACGCGGTTGGGTTATAATGGGAACCCCTTGATATTTTGCCTTGATTAAAGCTTTTCCAGCAATGCCCAACCTTGGTTTTCCCATTTGCCACCTAGCCCTTTCTTTCCCTTGGGTTCTGCAAGGGTCATCTTATTTAACCCCCCCGGGCCAGTGCTCCTCTGAGTGTTGGTCCACCTGTCAGCTGCCGGTGGCCACCAGGGGCAACTCTGGGCTAGCCTACCCGTACCTAAGACAACCTGAGTGTGCCCTGAGAAAGAGATATGTGCAGCTCCTATCGGGATTTGTCGGCACATTTGGGCGGTGTTGCTGGTCTTGTTTTAACCTGTCAAAGTGTCTTGAGTTACCGAGATACCGAGTCTGATCGGAACGTCTTGGGAGGAGGTCTATTCCTTCGTTGACCGTGAGAGCTTGTCATGGGCTAAGTTGGGACTCCCCTGCAGGGATTGAACTTTCGAAATCCGTGCCCGCGGTTATGGGCAGATGGGAATTTGTTAATGTCCGGTTGTAGATAACTTGAACCTTAATTAATTAAAATGAATCAACTGAGTGTGTTACCGTGATGGCTTCTTCTCGGCGGAGTCCGGGAAGTGGACACGGTGTTGGAGTAATGTTTGCGCAGGTTGCCCTCTAGCTTCTTGCTCGTGCTTTGCATCCTCTTCTCGCTCTCTTTTGCGATAAGTTAGCCACCACATATGCTAGTCGCTTGCTGCAGCTCCACATATATATTTGCCTATCCTTCCTATAAGCTTAAATAGTCTTGATCGCGAGGGTGCGAGATTGCTGAGTCACTGTGGCTCACAGATACTATAACTCCAGATGCAGGTCCAGGTGTTTCTGCTCGAGGTGACAAGTACGAGCTCAAGTGGGAGTTCGGCGAGGACTCTCAGCGTTACTACGTGTCTTTTCCTGATGATCAGTAGTGGTGCCTAGTTGGGGTTCGATTCGGGACCATTGTTGCATGTTGGGTTTTCTTCTATTTTGGCGCCGTAGTCGGGCCATGAGTGTTTGGATGATGTATGTTATTTATGTACTCTGATGTGACGTGACGAGTGTTAGCCAACTATGTTCTTCCCTTTATTATTCATATTACATGGGATGTTGTGAAGATTGCCTAACTTGCGACATATGCCTTCAATGCGATTATGTCTCTAAGTCGTGCCTCGACACGTGGGAGCTATAGCCGCATCGAGGGTGTTACACCCACTGCAATGAATATTTCCTCGTGACCTATAGCATATTGCCTGAACCGTCAGCGTCGTAGTTGTGTGAGTTTGTGTAGATTTTAACTGCTTGATGTGATACCTGTGATGTATTTTTAAATTCTCTGTATGAATATATTGTCTTAGTAGATGTTGTTGCTTGTCATCGAAAATCGATTGTTTTCATTATGGCAAATTTGATGGTAAGGTTTTTCTTAAAAGACCACTGCAATGAAAAAAATTTTCCAACAAAAAAAAATAATCTGCATGCCCTCGCGTTATACGACTCACAAGACGCGTACACTAAATACAAGACCGCATGTTCTTTTATCACCTAATCGATTACCTTGCTAGTACACCACATCTGCACCTTAGTTAGCGATTCTACTGTGACCCCGTCCTGTCATGTGTGTGGTGTATTTGTTTTTCATGTTACGATTGTCGCACGGTACGAGTAATCTTTTTGCAAATACGTCCTTTGCAAATCTCGAGGACGAGATTTTTCTTAAGGGGGGTAGTGTTGTAACACCCCCCCAAAAAAATTAATCTTTTTTTATTAATTAAAATTTTTTCAGAAAGATTTATTTTCTATTTTCTGACTTTTCTACTAATTTCAGAGCTACTTCTTTTCTCTGGATTTTAATTTTTTTCTTTCATCTGAAACTTTTGGATAGTATTGAGGGGCTTAAATGCTTTCTCAATATATTTGAATTTTGTTGGGTATGAAAGTGGAAGCATTTGTATAATACTTTTGCCAAGCATCGATTCTTTTAAAATGGCTTTTCCATTCTTTTAAGGGCTCCCATTGCACTACAACTGCGTAAAATATTTCTTATTAAATTCCATAAAAATTTGGAGAGGTCAAGCATTGCCTATAGATCATTTTTATGCAAAAATCTCTCTTGGTCTTTTGAAAATTTTGAGCTTCACTTCAATTTTTCAAATCTGGATCAGTTTGTAGTTTGCACTGCAACCTATTTAAATATTTCTTTAAAAATTACATAAAAATTTGGAGATGTCAGTAGATGCATAGAACTCATTTTTATGCAAAAATCCAGCTTTGTGTTTTATAAATTATGAGCAAACCATCCTCTTTTTCATTCTGGTCCAGTTTGGTATTTTGCACTACCACCCAATTTTAAATTCCTCCGGTGACCTTGGGATTTTTCCTACTTGTAGTCAACTCTACCAAACCCTTATGTCCAAGAGATCAGCCCCATAGGCATATTTTAAGTTGACCAGATTACCCCTCGCATTTTCTGTCCAAAATTGAGTTTCACTAAAACTTGCATTGCGTAGTTCTTTGCTTTCCCAAACCAACTCCACCACCATCCATTTTAGCTAAGGAGACACCGATTTGGAAGGTTTGGTTGCCATCAAAGTCATTTAGATGTCACTAGCATTTCATCAAACACCTGTAGCTCATGACCAGATTTGGCATGGTGCTGCATCTGTATTGCGAACCTCCCCTTCTGGAGAAACCATCATGTCCACTAATCCCCTAGCAAGTGATAACCTAGCCCTGTTAATTTGTGTATGCATCCTAGCCTCCTAGCTCACCAGGGCATTTCGTCGAGCGGTCACCGTGCATGCACCGGGCGCAGCCAGAGCGGGCGTTTTGCACGTGCGTGCGCCCAAGCTGCCGCGTCCTAGGTTGACCCCTCCCCCAAGCTTGATCTGATCCGCTGGTGTAGTCGTGTCTCGCCCCACTCGACCGCCCCCTCGCTCCCTGCAGTGTCGCCGCAACAAGCTTCTTGGCGGCACGCCTGCGGCAGCGTCCGCTCCTGCCATGGACGGCGCCGCCGAAGCCTCCTCCGTTCGCCAGCTGCCCTCGTGAGCAGGCCATCCTCATCCACTCGCCCTCCCAAATCCCGCTAGCCTCCACCACGTCGCCCTGCCAACAACAGAACGACAGTTCACCGGAGATCTTATCCGCAGCCGTGGGACCGACGTCGCCGCCTATATATAGGCCCTTCTCCGACCCCCTCAGCCTCGAGCAGTGCCCCAATCCTCGCTTAGAGCTTCCCCAAGCCACTGATTGACCGATGCCATATCCTTCGCCTCCGGCCGAGACGCTCACCGCCACCCTTCTGTTTATTCCGACGCCACCAGAGCCCCTCCCTCCACTCTATCACCACCATTAGCTCCATCATGACCCCGAGGACCCTTTCCAGCATTCAATTTTGCCCGGGAGTCGAGGTGTGCAAAGCTCCATTCCCTCCCGAAGCTCCCCTCCGCCATGGAGGAAGGGCTACTCGCCCTCGAGCTCCGCCGCTCCCCTAACCTCCTCCAATGGATGCGACATCTCCTCCCGAGCACGTGCATACCCGGAGCGCGTCGTTTGGTGCCCCCTGTCACCGGCAATCATCATCGGAACCCGCCCCTGCTCTCCGTCAAGGCGCGCGAGAGGAGGAAGAGAAACCCGACAAGCGGGCCCCGCACGTCAGCGACTAGGCCGGACCCCAACGGTTCTAAGTGAATGCGCCCTTCACTAAGTACGTCTTCCCTGTGCTAATACGTATTCGAGTCTGAACCGTTTTCTTTTTTCAGATTTTATTAAAAACAGAGTTGACCAAAACTTTGACTGGCTATATCCTTTAAAATAAAACTTCAAATGAGTTGATTCTTTTTATGTTATTCCTCAAATTTCATCTAGTTTTTTACATATTTATTTCAAAAATCTTCCGACAACTTTTTTTGCACTGTTTTGGAAATGTATGTTGATTTGAATTTTTCAAAATAGGAACCGGTAAGTTTTGTGGTGCACCCTACCTCTCCACACACTAAAGGCAAGCATCTTGAACTCAGATATGATACAAGTTGTGTGTTGTTTGCTAGAATATTTAAAACTCCATCATTTTTGATAATGTGGAGTGGCATTATTTTATGTGGAAATCGTACTCATGCATATAAGCATATGGTGAAAATCTTTATGCTATATATATATATATGTGATAAGGATGATAACAGCCACTTCTCATGCCATATATGCCTAGTGGTAGTTCGGATAAAGTCCGAAAGAGGGTTATGTTCTGGTGGATACAACCACATTACTGACATCTCGTTGTGGCGAGGATGTGTAGTGAGGCATGATGGAGCCTGAGGGGTGGTGGCCCTGTCAGTAATACTGTGTAAAGCATTGTTGTGCTAACCATGCAGGGAATACATAAACCTCCTGAGTCGACCGTAGATCGAGTCTTGTTCCAGTAACCCCCATACTTGTTTCGTGCTACCACTTGTCCCCACCGTAGGTAGGGTACGGTCCAGTAAGTTGTCAACCCCTCCTCAGCACACACCGTATAGAGAGGCAATAGTGAAAGATACCAGAGGCCTCTGGTAGGAATGTCACTTGGTCCGGGGGCATGGGTGTTTTCGGTTGGGACCGAGAGGGGCACCGCTTAGTAGCACGCGGTATAAATTTGATCCCATGCTAGTCCAGGTTGTAGCCTCCCCACTTAGAGTTTTGCTTAACGGGTGTCATGGGTGATTCCAGACACCGGTAAGTTAAGCTGGTGTGTGCGGGTCAGGTGTATTTTCAATTAAAAGACCGTAAATGGAATTAGTCCCGATGGACTAAAGGAATCCGTTACTCGTGGGTAAAGAGTACACCATCTGCAGAGATTATATCTATTCGAATAGCCGTGTCCATGGTTAAGGACTACAGTCTGGGATGGGTTAAGTGTCGGTCTTAGTGTCGGTCTTCGGAGGAAAACTTCTAAACTAGAATATTGATCATGACATGTGACGAATGATGATTGTGATTATTATTATTATGGATTAACCATTTATATTGTTGTCGAATTGTTGAGTATCCCTGGGATGGTTCTACCTCCTGAATACTCATTGTGATTATTATTATATAAGCCCTTTATGTGGTGTCGCCCAGACGCCCGACTGTGGCATGCTTGTTATTTATTTTCCCTATAAGCCCTTTATGTGGCGTCGCTCAGACACCCGACTGTGGCATGTTGATTATTTATTTTCCTTATAAGCCCGTTGGGTGGCGTCGCTCCGACGCCCGACTGTGGCACACATGTTATTTATTTTCCTTATAAGCCCTTTATGTGGCGTCGCTCAGACGCCCGACTGAGGCATGCTTTATATTACTATCCTTTCGAGGCATCGTTTCAGACACCCGATCGGTTTATTTTATCTTCATTCTCAGATCGCTTATTCCTGTTTAATACGAATGACCTGCTTACGTGCATCATGAATTTTATTTTGGGACTGACTAAGTGATCGTGGATTATTTTAGTGCATGATTATCACCTGCTATGTTATACCTATTTTCATGATGTTTGTGAGTACATTCAAAGTACTCACTGGCTTGTCCCTAGCTATTGTCTTGGCCAGATTTCTTGCTTGGAGAGGAGCTCAACGATGACAGTCCCGGAACCTAGGCAATGGAGATAGCAGCCGCGCGAAGATAGGAGTCATCCAGGTTAGCTGTTCCTATGGGAAATGGAGTCCCATAGACGCTGATGATCCGCAAACCGCTTCCGCCATCACCCATTAGAAAACTTTTGTTGTACTCATAGACGAGAATGGTCTTGTACTGCATATTTTATATTTTGCTTGGAATTTCTGTATCAAGATTGTGTCTCGTCAGCTAATAGTAATCCTGGGGCTGGTGAGCACAAGGACCATTGACTGGGAAATTTATATCCTGGAAAACCGGTCCTGACACTTCCTACCCAAAGACAGGTTATTCCGACCCCTAGATCTAGCGAGAGGGTCGTATTCATCTCCCACTTCCTCCGAGGGCTAGGGTTCGCTCTTCACCCCTTCGTCCGGGGGCTAACATTTTATTACGGAGTAGATTTTCATGACCTAGCCCCAGACTCTATCCTCCACGTCTCGGCGTTTATCATTACATGCGAGGCCTTCCTCCGAATCCCCCCACACTTCGGCTTATGGCTCAAGACCTTCAGTGTGAAGCCGAAGGTGGTCGACGGGGAACAAGTGGAGTGCGGCGGTGCTATGATCAGCCAACTCACCAGCACTCCTTGGCCAAAAGGTTCTTTTATCGAAACTTCCAATCACTGGCAGCGGGAGTGGTTTTACGTTACGGAGCCCCGCAACACCAAGTGGGTAGCTGCACCCACATTCCGTCCTGTCCCACCATTACAACTTGCATCATGGGTCAACAAGGGGCTGGACTGGGGATCAGTTGATGAAGTGCAGACTTTATAGAGCCACATCCGAACCCTCCTCGAGAGAGACATCGATCTTGTTAACACGATCCAAGTGATGTTAGTTCGCCGAATCCTGCCATGCCAGTGCAGGTCTCGCCACATGTGGGAGCTTAATCCAGAAGGACCATGAACCCTCCAATACTTCTTCGGCACCACACATGAAGGGATGTGGAAGTTATTTTTTGGGAAGCGGAGACATTGGCCGGACACTATCGAGGACGCTGGCCTTAAATGCAACCGTCCAGATACCCCGGTAAGCACTTGGCTCCCGAACATTTTGTAAGTATGCATACCGTAATATGGTACTGAGCAAGCTATCTTCTTCCGGGGCTGGATAAAGAAGGCAGAACTAATTATGTGTTCGGCCCCTCTGCCCGAGGGCCCAGCGAATCCTGTTCTCACAAGGATGCTGGCCCTGGCACCATAACAGATGCCTGTGAAGGAGGGCGAGGCGGAGAGTGAGAGGACCAAAGATGGCCCCTATTCCAAGGGTACATCGGACTTTGTGTCCGGAGGAATCAAAATCCCCTCATCCGAAGGAAAAAGTAAAGGGGGGCACTGTCTCCATCCCTCCTAGGAAGAAAAGGGCCGCCTCCAAAGATTGGGAGAAGCAGGCTCCTAAGAGAGGCAAGTTGCCTCAGGTGGGTGGCTCGGGCTTGGAGGATGTCGAAGCGTGGTCTCGTGATGAGGAGAAGCCTCACGCCAAATCGTAAGTGAACAAGGCTGATTTAAACATATCACGTTCTTTTCTTATATTGCCTGGGATATATATTTTTTGCAGCTCAGCACGCAGTCTTCCTCAACAATCCTCTTCCTTGGGAGACCTTATCCCAGAAATGATGGAAAGCGAGACGCCCCCACCGGCCTCTTCGTCCAATAGGGCGGACGACTTCGAGGTGTTGTTACGGAGGGTCTCCCCCGAGCAATAAGTGGTGCAAGGGATGATGAAGACATTACCCGAAGGTGATACTTCGGTGGCCCAGGGTCCGAGGAACAACAATGAGGGCCCTGAACAATCAGGTATACAGCTGGATACGAATGAACAGATTGCTTCAAAGGGTGGCCGTACTCCTACGGCAGCCTCCGCAGACCCAGAGGCGCCGGATATCTTGACGAACATGCTGTGGCAGGCGTCCGTCTCAGAGGAACGTCATATCTTGGTGGGAACGGTGGTTGAAAAGGTCCTATCCGCGAAGAGTGGATTATATGAGGCCTTTGCGAGCCTACTAAGAGGCTTCGAGGTTTGCACTGTAATATGTGCAATTGTGTTTTATTGGCAAAATACACCTGTGTTTAGATAGTAGCCCCTAAGACTCGGGTTGGCTTCCCATGGGAGGCGAACGGAAGATCAAGAAGAAATATTCAAGGACTAATCTAATTAACTTGAACACAGGCTGCTTCCCCCATGGCTACTTCCCGGACTACGGATATTGCCGAGGTGCAACGAAAGCTTGATGTGGCCGGGGATGATATTGCGTTAATCAATATGCGTCTTGACAAATCGTAAGGTATCTATTCGGGGCAGTCCCTTCACATACATTGTTGTTGTCGGATGTGGGGTTCCGGGAAACCCTTAAGGTTCGAACACTGGGGTGCGCGCGAAGTCTTTCCTTCCACCGATCTACACCTTAGCTCGCTAAGATCTCGCAGATGAACTCGACGAACTCTCAACACAGGAAGACACAAGATTTATACTGGTTCGGGCCACCGTTGTGGAGTAATACTCTACTCCAGTGTGGTGGTGGTGGATTGCCTCTAGGGCTGATGATGAACAGTACAAGGGAAGAACAGCCTCCCGAGGTTGAGGTGTTCTTGTGAGTAGGCTCCCGATCGGCTTGGATCAAGCTAAGATGAGATGCCTCTACTATGGTGGCTAGCTGGAGCAGGCGCCCCTGGAGCAGGCGCTGGTCCTGACATGGCTTCTGCCGTGACACCGTCCTCCTAAGGTCCTGCATGGTGCGGCTACTTCTTCTTGGGGATGGCCTCCAGAGGGCCTTCATTTCTGCTGTCTGGGTTGTCGGTTGCTGTGGCTTGAAAGGCACGCTCGAGGGAGCACACCGCATCCCTCTCTTCACACGGGACCGTGATGATTCCTCCGCTTCCTGGCATCTTGAGAACGTTGTAGCCGTGATGAGTGACTGCCATGAACATGGCCAGGGCCGGATACCCGAGGATGGCATTGTATGGCAGGCGAATGTGCGTGATGTCGAAGTCGATGAGCTCGGTGCGGTAGTTCTTGCGCTCCCCGAAGGTGACAGGCAGGCGGACCTGCCCTATCAGCGTGGTGGAGCCGTCGGTCACTCCTGAGAAAGGCTTGGTGGGCTGGAGCTGCTCATATGGCACTTGGAGGTTGTCGAAGGTGTTGATGGACAAGACATTTAGCCCTGCGCCGCCATCGATGAATGTCTTGGTGACCTGCACATTGCTGATGACTGGGAAACACAACATAGGGAGGGTGCCAGCGATGGCTGCGCACTTGGGTTGATCCGCTGAGTTGAAAGTGATGGCGCATTGGGACCGCCTGAGTGGGCTCATGGCCTCGAGCTTGGGAAGCGCCGCGTTCACCTCGTGAGCAAACTGCTTGAAGACACGCTGGGAGGCTGGGGCAAGGGCGCCGCCCAAAATGCAGGCGATTGTGCGCGGCTCCTGGAAGCCCCCAGCCCCCTCATCCTGGCGGTGGTCATCGTTCCTTCTTGGTGGCGGCAGCGGGGGAAGACCGGCGTTGCCCTGGGGGCGATCTTCATGAGGCGGGTCCCTCCAGGCACCCTCGCGAGGTTGGTCCTGCCAGCGGTCCTCACGAGGCCGGCCGCGCCACTCCTAGCGCGGGCCACGGTCATCCCAGCGTCTTCCTCCACGTCCTCCTCCGCGGCCGTAGCCTCGGTCGTTGCGCTCGGGGCGTCGACCGTAGCGTCCTTCTCGTATGGCTCTGAGCTCTTGATAGTCGCTAGTATTGTGGGTGTTCAGGTTGTGGAAGGCGCAGAATGGTCGGCTATTCTTGGATGACTCGGGCTGATCTCTGCCTCGCTTGATGTCTGGCTCCGTTGCGAGCACAACTACCTCCTTGCGCTTCACGTCCTTGGCCTTGGCCTTCTTCTCCTCCGCGCCCACGGCTGGTAGCTCAAGGAGAGAGAGGCGCCCCTCCTCAGTTCTTGCGCACCTGTTTGCCAGGTTGAACAGCTCCTGAGACGTGCAAAGCTCCTCGTGGATGGCGAGCTCTTCCTTCATCTTGACGTCACGGACGTTGTCGGAGAACGCGGAGATGATGGCCTCGTCCGTGACCTTGGGGATCTTGAGGCGAGTGTTGTTGAAGCGCTGGATGTACTTCTGGAGGGTCTCTCCTGGCTGCTACCTGACGCGGCGTAAATCACTCGCGGCCGGGGGGCGGTCGCGAGTGCCCTGGAAGTTGGCGACGAAGCGGTCACGCATCTCGTCCCAGGAGGAGATCGAGCCGTGCTGCAGGTTCAAGAGCCAGGAGCGAGCTCCATCCTTGAGAGCCATGGGAAACCAGTTCGCCATGACCTTTTCGTCGCCGTTGGCCGCTTCGATGCTCAGCTCATAGAGCTGCAGGAACTCCACGGGGTCGGCGGTACCGTCGTAGCATGGAGGCAGATCCGGCTTGAACTTGCCCGACCAGGCGACGCTACGCAGCTCGGGAGTGAAGGCGCGACAGGCAGCCGTGGTTGCCGGGGCCCGCCTCAGAGGTGGAGCTTGGTCTTGACGAGGCCCGCACTGCACTGCTGCGGGCGGTGCGCGGTCTTGACGAGGTGGCACCGGGAGTGCAGGTGCAACTTCTCGCGGCCGCGGGATTTCTTGGCAGCTTCTCTCTTTGCGCCCGGGCGCCGTGCGCGGCGGATCTTGCCGCGGAGCCGTGCGCCTTGGTGCCAAGTCGACGTCTTGGGGCTGAGGTGGTGGAGGTGCACCATGAGCCCCGTCGCGCGCGGCTGGTTGAGGGGGAGGCAGAGAGTGGGACGGCGCCGGAGAGCCCCCCGCGGCGCGGACGAGCTCGGCGACACATTCGAGCCACTCCTCGTAGAGGTCGTCGATGGGGCGGTAGCGCAGTAGCTCGTTCGTAGCGAGTAGTGCAGCCCATGCCTCCATGGGAGCGCGATGCGTGTGAGACGAAGAACTGGCAGGGGTCAGCGATGGAGTGGCAGTGCGGCCGTCCTGCCGCACCAAAGGATGCAGCGAAGACGCCTGCTGCTCGTTCTCCGCCGGGCCGGTGGCAGCGTTGGTGGCAGGGATGGAGAACGGCGATGTGGCCCATCGACGGGAGCCGTCTGAGCGATGCAGGCTGTGAGGGCAGCCCGACGCTCAGCTCGAGCACGGTGAGCGTCCGCCATGGAGATGACGGAGCGACGGAGCGACGAACTGATGGAAGGGAGGCTACGGCGCACCCCTACCTGGCGCACCAAATGTCGGATGTGGGGTTCCGGCAAACCCTTATGGTTCGAACACTGGGGTGCGCACGAAGTGTTTCCTTCCACCGATCTACGCCCTAGCTCGCTAAGATCTCGCGGACAAACTCGACGAACTCGCAACATAGGAAGACACAAGATTTATACTGGTTCGGGCCACCGTTGTGGTGTGATACCCTACTCCAGTGTGGTGGTGGTGGATTGCCTCTAGGGCTGATGATGAACGATACAAGGGAAGAACAGCCTCCTGAGGTTGAGGTGTTCTTGTGAGTAGGCTCTCGATCGGGTTGGATCAAGCTAAGATGAGATGCCTCTACTATGGTGTGTAGCTCTACTTATATAGGCCCTGGTCCTCTTCCCAAATATAGAGCGGGAAGGGAGCCAACAATGGCGGGCTAATTCGAAGGGGGACATCTAATACAAGCTATCCTGACAAAAGTGGTCTTCGCCTGCCAAAGGCTCTGGTAGTGTCGCCGTCTTGGGCTCCACGATGACCTCCATCCTGCCGTCCTCCTGGTCTTGGCCTCATTGCACCAATATAGCAACCTTTGCCTGATGCCTCGGTACTCTTCGCCTGCGCTGGCCTCCTTAACACCCAAGAGGAAACAAGGACGCTGCGCGCTCTGGCGCCCGCCTGGCGCCCGCCTAGTGAGGTTTGCCCCGCCTTGATATCTTCGCTCCTCGTGAGCCTGCCTAGCTAGGCTACTCCCGAGGGGGTCTTGTGTCATTCGCCTCGCGTGGCTTGGACCCTTGCGAGGGTCTTGGATGCTTTGCTGGCAAGGTTGGGCCATATGGCCTGCTGTCTCAGCCATGCCGCAGGCCGCAAGCAGGCAAGTCTGGGGACCCCCATTCCCAGGACGCTGACAGTTGTGATATAAGCATGTTGCTGAAAGTTATATACTGTAATATGCATGGCTACAGATGGTGCTGCCTCCGTTGAAATTCTTCGGGCGAAGCTGGCCCGGTGTAGTAATGCGGCTGCCGAAAAGGCATCGTCTGAGTTAAAAGCCGAACGAGCTGGTCGGCATCAAGACGAGGAGAAGATATCCACAATGGCATTCGAACTAAAAAATGCTGCTAGCCACTGTGAACTCCTTGAGAAGGAGAATGAAGCCAAAACGACTAAACTTGACAAGGCCTTACGAGAGGCGAGAGAAGCGCGGTCTGAATCCAGAGCAGCCCGTGAGGAGATCCGGCAAGCTAGGGAGATTGTGGCTGGTAAGCCCTTTTTGCTACAAACTAAGTTCGGCGATCCAAACTATGCTCAGCTTAACCAATTGTGGAGTTCTCCGAACGAGTTTTTATACATGCCGAAGAGTCCTTCCGATGCGGCGCAGTTTTACCAGGCGCGATAGGGGTGTGCAACAGAGAAGCTTTTCTGGTCACAATTCGGCGTGTCGAAGCGCCCCCTGTTGCTGAATGAGGAGATGCCCAGTGGGCCGAGCTTCATAGGATATCCGGCGCTGCCATGAAGAACATCATAATCCGGTTATGGCCAACCGAGCCTATTTCGAATAGTTACTTCGGCTTGGTACATCGGCTTCTTGATGCGGTGCCACGTATCGACGCTGTGAAGCGGTCGATGTGCATCGAGGGTGCACGGATGGCCTTTGCCCGAGTCAAGACATTCTGGGGGAAGATGAAGGCCATTGATGTTGCGGTGAAGAGTCCACCCAAGGGCAAGGACCGCCACGAACCAGAGCATTATTTTGAAGACGTCCTAGTGGCCGCCCGCTTGATAGAGGGTCAATGCTCGAAAGACATAATGTTCGAGTGAGGTGTATGAGAATTGTATGAGACAATTTTATAGTTAATCTATTTTTATGTTGCTCGAAAGTTTGTTTTCCTCTTGTGCGACCGTTTTAATATAATCTGAAAGTTTTCCAGTCGTCGGCTTCATCCCCCTCGTAGGAAGTACGGGGGTGTTTGGAAAAGCATTTGACCACTCTTGACCCAACGTCTTGGTCCGTGAAGGAGGTGTCAAAGCGGCGAACCAGGCAACCAGACTATAGGGCGTTAACACTTCCACTAAGCCATAGGAGTTTTATGGTGGTTCTATGACATAGCCCCTGGTATGTATGCGGTTTATTAATACGATGCGTTTACATATTTGACCAGAAAGAGGTCCTTCGTGTGACACGGAGGAATCGCTAGAGATTCCGATAAGTCATCGAGTGGTTGACCAGCTCTGCTGCATCATGACAGTCAGTTTTAGGCTTTCTCTACTGAGGTGCTAAGCCAGGTGAACCAGAAGCACAATCGCAGAATTTCTCCCTTTACTACCCTAGCCGATAGAGCGGAACGTAGGATAGCAAGCACAGGAGCTGGGCAACCCAACTATTGACCCAAGACATGATTTAGAGCTGATGCATATAAGGCCAAACTCGCGACGTCGAAGTACGCTGTAAAAGCTGTTCAGACTTTGTTGGCAACTCATTTGTTCTCGTACCGATCCCCTGGCAAGTTAAGCCTGGGGTATATCTGTGAAACAACCATAGAGGGCCTATTCATTTGCGGAAAGACATGGAGGATTAATTCGTGTAATGCGAACTGGGACCTGAGCGATATGCCAAAGATTATTTGATATATATAAAGGCCATGACCCCGGCTATTTGATATGCCCTGGGACGAAGGCAGAGGAAAAAAGGCATGTTACAGGCTCGAAAAAGAGTGTGGTCTACAAAAAGTTATTTTGGACCTCCTGTCGCACGTCTGTGCCGCCTGTCCTCGGCGAGGGGAATCCTTGAAGGAAGTTGCCCCGTAGGTGAGTGTACGAATCCGAACGCTGATGGATTCGGTCTTAGATGTTTCTCCTTTGCGCCACCTATTTTTAAGAGATAATGAAGAAAGAAAAGGAAAGTAAATAAAAATGTTTACCGGAGTGCCTACAGACTTGTCTGTATTACGCTTCCGCCAATGCCCATGGTATCTTAAGTGCGTAATTATGTACGCGCGATATAGTTTTAACGGGTATATGAGATGGGCAACGGAAGCCGAACTGCTATTTCTACTCCAGATTTGATCGATCTTCAGAGGGAAATTGCTTCTGACCCCCGGCATTTCGCTGGTGAACCACTCCGTCGTCCCTATTGCCTGGCGGCCCCCTTCCCTTGTGTTTGGCGTTGAGCTTGCCGGCCTGCTTGAGGACCCAACAACTTCTATTGGTATGATTAGCTGGTTTATTGGGGTGGCTGTGAATCTGACAGGGTCGGTCTAGTATCCTGTCTAGGTTGGATGGTCTGTCTCTGTTTGCCTTGAATGGCTTTTTCCGTTGATCGGGCTTGGGATTGCTGAATCCGGCGTTGATCACGGTGTTGTGTGATCTTTCATTATCATTGTGACTGTTATGTTTGCTTCGTCATGGTTTGCCATTGCCGTCTCGGATTTCGGAAGTGCCCGAGTCGCTGGTGCTATTGCTTCTGCGAGCGAGCCAGTTGTCTTCTCCCGTGCAAAAGCGGGTCATTAGAGTGGTAAGGGCTATCATGGATTTAGGCCCTTCTTAACCGAGGTGGTGTGCAAGCCATTCATCTCGGACGCTGTGTTTAAAGGCCGCAAGGGCTTCCGCGTCCGGACAGTCGGCGATTTGGTTCTTTTTAACTAAGAACCTAGTCCGGAGCTTCCTGGCTGACTCTCCGAGATGCTAGACAATGTGACTTAAGTCATCGGCATCCGGTGGCCGCACATATGTTCCTTGGAAGGTGTCGCCAAAGGCGTCCTCCAAATCTTCCCAGCTGCCAATAGAATTTTCTGGAAGACTGTTTAACAAGTACCGAGCTGGTCCTTTGAGTTTTAGTGGTAGGTATTTGATGGCATGAAGGTCGTCTCCATGGGCCATGTGGATATGGAGGAGGAAGTCCTCGATCCATACCATGGGATACGTTGTTCCATTGTATGATTCGATATTTATAGGTTTGAACCCGTCTGGGAATTCATGCTCCATTACTTCGTTTGTGAAACAAAGAGGGTGTGCGGCGCCTCTATGTTGGGCCACACTACGACGTACCTTCAATGGAGTCCATTTGCGGTTTTCGGCCCGGGCGTGGCTAGGCTTGTCACGTCCGAGTAGGTGGCCGTCATCGCGTGTTGAGGTATGTCCTCGCGATCCGTAGATCGCTCTTGAGTGTCCTACTCTACTACCCAAGTCCTGTTGAAGGCCGTATGCGCAACCTTGAGCTGTTTTGTTCTTGCCTTTACGGCGAGGTGGGCGGTCTGGTGTTCGGCTTGAGTTGCCACTTTACCCGGACCAAGTTGTGGTCGACTTGCCGCCTTGTGCGATGATGGCACGAGCTTGAGCGCCTTGTCGTCACCCTGGGTAGCAATCTACGCTTCGGGTAGCTTTTGGCTGGGCCACTAAGGCCGTATTCTTCGGCGGCTAGGACTTCAGTCCATCTATCATTGAGCAGATCTTGGTCAGCTTGAAGCTGCTGCTGCTTCTTTTTCAGGCTCCTTGCAGCGGCTATTAGTTGGTTCTTGAAGCGCTCCTGCTCAAGAGGTTCCTCAGGCACGATGAAATCCTCGGTGCCGAGGCTCACCTCATCCTCAGAGAGCGGAAGGTAATTGTCGTCCTCCGAATCTTCCTACGTGGCCTGTTTACCAGGGCTAACCTGCCCATCTTCCCGTCCATCTTGTTCATTAGTTGTATCAACGGGGTCTCTGTTGTCTTTGGCATCATCGTCCATACCGTCAATGTTCTCGGAGTCGTAATCAAGTGTATCGATCGAATCCTCGACCGTGGCTATGAAGTGGGTGGTGGGTGGGAAGCAAAATTCTCCACCGTCAGCCCCTGGTTTGAGCCGGATATAGTTTGGCTGTGAGTCCTCCTCCAAGGATAGGTTCTTTAAGGAATTGAGCACATCGCCCAAGGGCGAGTGCTGCAAGATGACTGCGACACTGAATTCGAAGATCGATAAACGATCAAGCTCAGTGTCCGCGGGCTCATGTGGTTCGGAACTTACGGCCGAAGACGAGTCCGGAGTTCCGGTGACCAAGATGTCATAAGAGGTGAAGTCTATGTGTGGCTCCAATGCCGTATAATCTATGGCCTCCGTCGTGGGGTTGATCCTCCTGTCCTCAGATGGCGCAGTCTGCTCCGTCTCTAAGGCCAAAGCGGTTATAGGAGCGATCTCCTGGATGCGGTCTGATGACAGATTTAGGTCATGATCATCGAGGTGACGGGGGTGGCAGTCGCGGTCTCGAATTCGGCGAAGATCAAGTCTCCACGGATGTCCGCAATGTAGTTCAAGCTCCCAAATCTGACCTGATGGCCAGGGGCGTAGCTATCAATCTGCTCTAGGTGGCCACACGAGTTGGCCCCCAGTGCGAAGCCGCCGAATATGAAGATCTGTCCGGGGAGGAAAGTTTCTCCTTGTACAGCGTCACTATCGATGATTGAAGGGGCCATCAAACCTTTTGGCGACAGCACGGTGGAACTCTCAATGAAAGCACCAATGTCGGTGTCAAAACCGGCGGATCTCGGGAAGGGGGTCCCGAACTGTGCGTCTAAGGTCGATGGTAACAGGAGACAGGGGACACGATGTTTATTCAGGTTCGGGCCCTCTCTATGGAGGTAATACCCTATGTCCTGCTTGATTCATATTGATGAATATGAGTATTACAAGAGTTGATCTACCTCGGGATTGTAATGGCTAAACCCTAGAGGTCTAGCTTGTATGGCTATGATCATGAATCTCTCCTATCCGAACTAAGTCCTCCGGTTTATATAGACAGTGGAAGGATCTAGGGTTACACAAGTTCAGTTACAAAGAAGGGAATCTACATATCCGGTCGACAAGCTTTCCTTCCATGCCAAGGAGAGTCCCATCCGGACACAGGTGCAGTCTTCGGTCTTCGTATCTTCATAGCCCATCAGTTTGGCCCATGGCTAACAAGTCGGACGCCCGAGGACCCCTTAGTCCAGGACTCCCTCAGACGTGGCTCCTCACGGTCCCAATTGAGAGCCATCGCACAGCCACTAGGAAGGAGCGCCAGGCTCAGCGGCGTGGGGTACAGGGCGCCTCACCGAAGGTTCCGGTGAGGCAGCTCAGGAAGCCTATGTACCCCGCATGATGGATCAGGAGTACATGGCAAAGGACGACCCCTGCAGATTCCTCGAGCCGGGCTGGGAAGAAGAGATGCTGGAGGCGAAGGCCTTCTACGAGCCACCCAGGAGCCTCGCCGACCCAGCCGATGACAACCACCCCGGGGTACCACTAATATCTCAGGAGCAGGCTTATGCTAACCATGGGTCGCAGGTGGACCGAGCTCCAGTGGCAGACAGCGACCCCAACGCTGCGGCCCTAGCCCAGCCAGGGGTGACACACTGGGGGCTGCACGGAACGGGTCCGGAGTAAGGCCCTCCCGGATGTTGCGCGGGGCAAGGCACCGCCCGGAGGTAGGTCCTCTGCCGGGGAGCCGCAAGTGAGCCCTCCACCGGCAGAGGGCCCATGGTCGCCGAGGGCGCCGCTGGTGTCCCCTTTGCCCCTTGTCCTTATCCTGGTTTTCAAATGCCCCAACGGTGGTCGAGGGTGGCGCAAGGCAGGGCCCTCGTCTGGTGATATGAAGCAAGGCTCGTGCTTGTGAAGGTCTCCGCCCGTGACACTCTCACGTAATAATGAGTGGGGTTGTACACGCCCCGGAGTCTACGGAGAGCCACCCTCGGGCCTCGGGGGCTCCCGCCCACATCCTAGTGGAAGCACCATGCTCAATGCTGGCCGTTGACACTGTCCCCCAATGACTAAGCTCACGACCAGCAAAGGCACTAGGCGTGAGAAGACAAGAAGACTTGCTAGCTGCCGGACGTGGCCTTTTGCTTTCAACCCCTTTCTCTGTAGCTCGTTTTGCCGACTTTTGGATTTGAACTCGCAGTCATATTTTCGTTGACAGAGCATGGGGGGCATCTTTTCTCATTCGTGTTGATTTCTTGAGTTTTCCGGCTCCGTGCCTTGTTTCGAGACCGGCGCCTACTGCCCCTTCCTCACGAGTGCCTCCCGAGCGGAGGCTGGGCATGGTATGCGTGTGCATCCCATCGTGATCTAACGCTCGTCTCTCAAGGTCTTCTCAGGCGGACCGGCGAGCTCCGCAAAAGCCTGAAATCTCGCAACTCCACGGAGGACTCCCCTCAGGAGAACTATGCACCGACAACTACGAAGCCAGTCTGGGCCCGCCTAGACTGAGGTAAGTTACTGTGGCGAGCATGCAGAGGAACTTGAGAACTCGCCAAAGCACGCCTTAAGTCTGGCTTACATGAGGGGCTCCCCCTGCCCAAAATGCACTCACATCGCCGGGGCCATGCCCAAGCTTTTGCTCGTAGGTTCAGAACAAGGAGCGTGGGCTCAATCGGACATGTCGCTCGGAGGATCTTTTGAATCGCTCCCGGACACTCTACCGACGTCGTCGCCAGCGTCGTCTTCACCATCATCGACCACATCGCCTTCATCCGCCATGACCATCACATCATCATCATCGGAAGCAAAAGCTCTGACCAGAGCATCCACGTTATCATTCACCCAGAGCGCTAGCTCGCCCCGAATAGCCCCGGGGACTGGGGCGATGGCGGCGTCGAAGTCGAAGTTGGGGTCGGCATTCTGAAGATGGCTGAAGACGGGGGAAAACGCGCGCCCGAGGAGGCCGTGGCTCTTTTCGTCAACAAGCTCGCGAGCTCTCTTAGCCTGGTCCTCCAGGTGCGTCATGACGTCAGTGAAGAAGCGAAGGTGGCCGACATAGTCTTCTGCATGAGGATGAGGGGCGTATTCATCTCAGATGATACCCAGCGCCCAGTTGGCCCTCACCCTGTGGTCATGGAGCATGGGAGCGTGTTCGTGCTGCAATGTCTGTCTACGGATCGCCTCCTCCCTGCTTTGCTGCACAAGGGACTCGGCGGCAATAACTCGCTGCTGAAGCGGAAGCAGTTCAGCACGGGCGGAGGCCAACTCAACCTGCATGGACATCAAATCAGTCGTGGCGGCCTTCTCATGCTGCTCCACCTCAATCAACCTCGACCTGAGGGCGGTGGTCCTACCCTCGGCTTCGGCTGCCACGAGCTTCAGCTTCAGGTCGTACATATTGGCAAGGTTAGAGTGAGCCTCCTCAGCCCTACGGTCTGCTTCCTCCTGGATCCTGGCCTCGAGCGCACTAACGGCATCTTCTGCCTGAGCAACCTGGCGCTCCCTCATCTCCAACTGTTCAAGCTCGAGGCTACGCTCTGTGTACTCCAGCATTAGCGCTTCGTCACGCTTCAAGACCTCCTCCTCGTCAGACGGCGCCCCTCATCGACGCCAAGGCAGCTCTGTGTGCCTCCGCCTGCTGCTCTAGGAGGGCATTCAGGGCTTGAAGCTCCTGCCTGCGCTTCTCAGCAACCATGCGGCGGCGGTCTGCCTCCCTGGCCTCCTCCATGGCTCGGGCGCTGGCCTCGCGCGAGGTTGCCAGGGATGCCTCGGCCTCCGCATTGGCGCGCTAACACTGGAGGCGCCCGAGGTTGACGGCCACCTTCAATTGACGGCATTCATCCACCAGCCGAAGACCCTCGGTTTCGAGGCGAGCGTCCACATCCGCAAGCTCTTCCCTAAGCCAGCTCAGCGCACCCATAGCTTACTAGAAGAGCTCGTGACGAACGGCACCCCGCTTGCGCGCGAGCTCGAATGTGCAACCGGGTCCGTCCCCCACACCAGAAGTTGTTGAAGAGGTTCGAGGTGGCTCGCCTCCTCCCAACAGGGGGCTGGAGGCCGGCACCTTTCCAGCCGCCCTTCGGGCCCCGATGGGGCCCCGGAGGGGCAGAGGTTCGTTACCCGAAGGAGAAGCTAGAGCCGAGGCCACCCAGCTGCGATCAATTACTAGAGGAGGAGCTCTCGGCACACCTTCGGCACCCCAATCAAGGCCGCGAAGAGCGGACAGCAAGAATGCGGGGTCGAGATGCCAAGCCGGCGTGCTTGCCTCTCCGGCCAACCTCACACCGAGTCTTGCAGGCTGGCTTGAGGCGCTCAAGGTCAGCAGAGGACTCAAGGCGGGAGGAGGTTGTTTCAAGGGAGACTACGTTGCCTTGGCAGAAGGGACCCTGAGGAATCACGGTTAGGTGGAGAAGCGGCACCCTAGAAATTACAAATATAAGGTACTCACTCGTCAATAGCAATGTACTTCCTCTGCTTCGATGGCCGGAAGGCATCACCACTGCAGCCTGGAGATCCCCTCCTTTTGTGGAGCACCGCAAAGTTCGGTCGGAGCTGGTTGAAGCCCTGGGCATGGTCATCAAGGCCGAGCACAGGTGGCGCGACCCCTGAGGAGGCAACCTCAGGGGTGCCGGACCATGCCGAGATCTCGGTGCTCGCCTCGTGGAGGTTCACCAAGGCCTCGATGGCTCCGGCCTCAGGAGCATTGGACTTCGTCGCCCCCCAGGCCGTCTCCTCAGGACGGCTTTCCAGGGTCCCGCGGGTTGGCACCTCAGGAGCCCCGAGCGGTGCCGATCCCTCAGCAGCAGCGTCGCCATCGTCCGACAGCAACCATCCCCCTGCGCTCGCTCCTGGGCGGGCCCCGCGCTCGCGGCAGGAAGGGGGGCCACGAAGACAGGGCTCTCTCGAGGCCCTTCAAGGCCAATTGGGTGTGGTCCCCATTCGTCGAAAAGGGGCATTTGCTTCATGAACTCCGCCTTGTTTGAGCAGCAGTACAGAAGACAGGCCTCCTCCGGCAGATTGGCTGGCATCGGGTCGCCCATCAGGAGCTCAAGCACCGTGTGCCGCGCCTCAGGAGGAAGAGCCGGAGGCTGAAGCCTCATGCGGTCCCCGTAGCCAAAGAAGGTCCACATTTGTCGAGAGTGGCGCTGAAGTGGAGCAATGCGACACCAGATGTACTCCTTCACCACCATGGGCGTTGTACACCAAGGTCCTCCAACCTGGCGAACCGGAGCCAGACATGGGCAAGCCGCCGATCGGTGAGCTTCACGTGCCCCCAACCGGAGCTCGAAGCAGCTGGAACCCGAGGGAGCATGAGGGGATGTGCACGCAAACATCCACGAATACCCACCTCCTCCTGAAGCCTCCAACGATTGGCGAGAGCTCGAAGTCAATCCCCGAGCCGGCCGTCGCCGCAACGGCCTGGAGGGTTACACACCCCGAGCTCTAGAGACGGTCTGTCAGGTGCAGCGAGAAGAAGTGGCGAAGTAGAGCCATGGAAGGGGCAATGCCCACCATGGCTTCACAGACAAAGGTGAAGACAACAAGGAGGATGATGGATTGGGGATCAAGATGCAGCATGTTGATCTGATAAGGGAGGAGGAGCTATGAAGACGACGATAGTTTCCTAGCCAGGCGGAAATTGAGGCTGCGTGGGGAAGTGGAGGCGCCCACATCCTGTCAGTCGCCACACGTCAATCAAGGCCGTAGGCCATTAGGGCCCGCGGAACTCCGCACTTGCCCCTTGGATTTGCCGCGAACCCAAGCATGAGGGTGCCTTGGGCCCGGGGGCTACTGTCGGTGTCCTGGGAACGGGGGTACCCAGAGTTTCCTGCTTGTGGGCCAGGGCGTGGTTCCACCCGCGGCCTGGTATGGCCCAACTTCATCAACCAACTCTCAAGACCCTCGTGAGGGGCCAAGCCTTGAGAGCAGGACGACACAAGACCTCCTCAGGGGCAGCCTCGCTAGGCTGGCTCGTGAGGAGCGGAGAGATCAAGGCAAGGGGCAACTCGTGAGGTTCCCATGACGTGAGGCATGATAACCAAGGCCAGGCAGGCGCCAGTGGGCGCAGGGTGCCAGTTTCCTCTTCGAAGCTAAAGAGGCAGGCACGGGTGCGGAATCCCGAGGCGTCAGGCAAAGGTTTCCATATCGGTGCAATGATACCAAGACCAATAGGACAGCAAGACGGAGGTCACCATGGAGCCCATGACGGCGTCACTACTAGAGCCTTTGGCAGGCAAAGACCACCTTTTGTCAGGATGACTTGTACTCATTGTCCCCCTTCGAATTGGCCGTTGTGGGATCCCTTCCCGCCTAATATTTGGGGAGAGGACCCGGGCCTCTATAAATAGGGCCAGCCACCACCGTAGCCAGGGATCGGCTCATCTAGAGAGAGAGTGGCTCATTGAGAGACAGATCACTCAGATCATCCCCAAGCACACAAGCTCATCGAGCTCAGGAACACCTCTCCTTAGGAGGCTGTTCTGCCCTTGTACTTGTTCATCCCTAGCCTACAAGGCAATCCACCACACCACACTGGAGTAGGGTATTACACTGCAACGGTGGCCCGAACCAGTATAAACTCTTGCATCCCTTGTTCCTTGGGTTCGGCGAGCTAGGCTTTGAGATCGTGGCGAGAGCATGAGCTAGGGGGAGACATCTTCCTGTGCACCCCAGCGTTCGAACCTCAAGGGTTTGCCGAAACCCGTAAGCCGACACCCATGAACTTAATACACTAGATGCATGCCGGATAGTGGTCGATGTGTGGAGTAATAGTAGTAGATGCAGGCAGGAGTCGGTCTACTAATCTTGGACGTGATGCCAATGTAATGATCATTGCCTGGATATCATCATGAGCATTTGAAGTTCTGCAGTAATTTGTTCACCCACCGTTTGCTATTTTTCTCGAGAGAAGCCACTAGTGAAACCTACGACCACCGGGTCTCTTTCTCATATTAGTTGCCTTTGCGATCTATTTTCCTTTGCATTTATTTTTAGATCAACTAAACCAAAAAACCCAAAAATACTACAAATTTATTCTTATTTATTTTATTTGGCGTTCGATCTATCAATCTACTACAAATTTACCTCACGTCGGTTTGCCTATCTCGAGGCGCCGTACCCCAAAAGGGATTGACAACCCCTTTAATACGTGGATTGCGAGAAGTTGTTATTTGTGTGCAGGTGTTGTTTACGTTGTGTTGCTTGGTTCTCCTACTGGTTCGATAAGCTTGGTTTCACATCTGAGGGAAATACCTACCGCCGTTGTGGTGCATCATCCCTTCCTCCTTGGGGAAATACTGACATAGCTTCAAGCGACATCGAAAGGAATTTCTGGCTCCGTTGCCGGGGAGAATCTTCAACATATACCAGGTTCCTAATCACAAATATCATCTCCTCGCAATTTACATTATTTGCCATTTGCCTCCCGTTTTCCTCTCCCCCACTTCACAAAAAATTTCCGTTCTATTCGCCCCTCTTTTTCGTTCACTGTTTTCTTGCAAGATCGATCTGTGTTCTTGCTTTCTAGTCTTCATGGCTAGCGTGCCTACTCCTCCTTTGTCACGAGATTTTGAAGTGCTAAAGGCTTATGGAATCTTATCGTATTTCCAATTTAAAGGGGGGCGCTAAGGTCTTGCTTCGTAATTTTTACATAGGATTGGCTTTGCATCATAGACAACTCCTAGATGTTGCCGCTAAAAGGAATTTTATTGAGCTTGATGCCAATGCTGCCTATGAAATTTTAGAAGAAATTTTGGGGATTCCACCTCAAAAAAAGGGGTTTACTTTCACCCCAGAGGGAGTTCAAATGCTGGACAAACTTGGTGATTTGCATAAACACATGGTTGAATTACAAAAATATAACTAACCCCTCAAACATCACAATGGTAGTATCAATCGCATGAATAGCTTGATTACTCTTTGCAACAAGCGGTTGGATATTTTGGATCTAAAAATGGTTTCTTTTCAAGAGAATTTAGGGAAGCGTAAAGAGCCTCCCAGATTTGAGAAAACTCTTACAAAAGTTGCCAAAACTTCGAAAGACAAAACTTAGATCCTTGATTTATGCCTAGCTAAGGGAGTAAAACTATAGCGCATGTTGGGAGGCAACCCAATGAATAAAATTTACTTTTGCTTTTTGCTTCCTGTTCTTGAGTGTTAGCACAATTATGCTACTGTTATGATTGTTTTTTATGTTTTAATTATTGTTTGTGCCAAGTGAAGTCTTTAGGACCTTCTTGGGTTATAGTTGTTTGATCCTGCTGAAAAAACAGAAACTTTTGCGCTCACAAAAATAATTCTCGTTTTTAACCAGAGAGCGATAAAATACCCATTCCACTTGAAGTAGATCAATATAGAAATTTCTCAGGTCATCATAATGTTTCAGAATTTTTGGAGTTACAGAAGTATTCTAAATAGTCAGATTGCCACAGACTGTTCTGTTTTGACATATTCTGTTTTCTTTGTGTTGTGTGCTTATTTTGATGGCTCTATGGTTTTCTTTGATGAGTTTTTGCCATAGAAAAGTTGGAATAAAGTAGATATAATGCAAGAACAAAATATGAATTGGTTTGATACAACACTTATAGTAGTGATTTACTTTCTTATACTAACGGATCTCACGAAGGTTTTGTTGAGTTTTGTC